>NW_026463970.1:0-58529 GCF_027475565.1 Acinonyx jubatus
AATCCATCCCAGTAGGTTAGCAGCGCCATCTAGTGGAAAACAGAGCCCTTACATTAAGCCCCGCCCAACTGGGCCAACATCACTCTTCATAAACAGAAGTCTCAAAGCCTGATAAATTTATGGACAATAAAGCACTTCATAGTCTGACTTCTAGGGTAATACGAAGTAATTTAAGTCTGTTTGCAGGTCCACCTTTTCAATTTCATTGTTTGGTTTTTTACTTACTTTTTTTTCTATTTTCACTTCTTTTCTTTTCCTTGAATACAGAAAGAGAAAAAAAAATCTTTATTTTTAATTTTATTGAAATATTTTTCTTTACTTTTTACTATATTCTTTACTTTTGTGTAATTTTTTTCAAATTCTATTTTACTTCCATCATTTCATTTTAGTCTACTTCAGTGTATTCATTTTTACAAATTTTCGAACAATTTCCTTTTTTTCTCCCACCCCCCTTTTTTCTCTAATCTTTCAAGCCACTTTCAAAACGCTGACCATAACACACCCAGGGTCTAGCATCATTTATTCAATTTTGTGTGTGTGTGTGTTTAATTTTTTAATGTTAATATTTTTTTAATTTTAATTTTTTCTACCTCATTAATTCCTTTTCTCCCTTAAAAATGACGAATCAAAGGAATTCACCCCAAAAGAAAGAGAAGGAAGACATGACACCCAGGAACTTAATCAACACAGATGCAAAAATATGTCTGAAGCATAATTTAGAATCACAATAATAAGAATACTGACTGGAATCAAAAATAAATTAGAATCCCTTTCTATGGAGATAAAAGAAGTAAAAACTAGTCAGGATTAAAAAAAAATGCTCTAACTGAGCTTCAATCACAAATGGATGCTGCAGCGACAAGGATGGATGAGGCAGAACAGAGATACATGATATAGAGGACAAACTTATAGAGGATAACGAAGCAGAAAAAAAAGAGGGAGATTAAGGCAAAAGAGCACGATTTAAGAATTATAGAAATCAGTGACACATTAAAAAGGAACAACATCAGAATCATAGGGGTCCTAGAAGAGGAAGAGAGAGAAATGGGGGTAGAAAGGTTATGTGAGCAAATCAAAGCAGAGAACTTTCCTAACCTGGGAAAAGACACAGATATAAAAATCCAGGAAGCACAGAGGAATCCCATCAGATTCAACAAAAACCGACCATCAACAAGGTATATCAGAGACAAATACACAAAATACTCAGGCAAGGAGAGAATTGTGGAAACAGCAAGGGAAAAAAGTCCTTAAACTACAAGGGATGACAGATCAGGTTTGCAGCACACCTATCCACAGAAACTTGACAGGCCAGAAAGGATTGGCTGGATATATTCAAAGTGCTGAATCATAAAGTTTTGCAGCCAAGAATTCTTTATCCAGTAAGGCTGTCATTCAAAATAGAAGGAGAGATAAAAGTTTCCCAGAAAAACAAAAATTAAAGGTGTTTGTGACCACTAAACCAGCCTTGCAAGATATTTTAAAGGGGACTCTCTGAGGGGAGAACACATGAAAAAAAAAAATATATATATATATATACCAAAAGCAACAAAGATTAGAAAGGATCAGAGAACACCAGGAACTCCAACTCTATAAGCAACATAATGTCAATAAATTCATTTCTTTTAGTACTCACTCTAAATGTCAGTGGAGTCAATGCTCCAATCAAAAGACATAGGGTAACAGAATGGATAAGAAAACAAGATCCAGCTATATGCTATTTACAAGAGACACACTTTAGATTTAAAGACACCTTCAGATTGAAAATAAGGGGATGGAGAACCATCTATCATGCTATTGGTCAACAAAACAAAGCTGAAGTAGCCATACGTAGACAATTTAGACTTTAAAATAAAGACTGTATCAAGAGATGCAGAAGGCATTATATCATAATCAAGGGGTCTATCCACCAAGAAGACCTAACAATTGTAAACATTTGTGTGGCAAATGTGGCAGCACCCAAATATATAAATCAATTAATCACAAACATAAAGAAACTCATCAATAGAAATACCACAATAGTAGGAGACTTCAACACCCCACTCACAGCATGGACATATAATCTGATCAAAAAAATCAACAAGGAAACAATGGCTTTGAGCGACACACTGGGCCAGAAGGACTGAACAGTTATATTCAGAACCTTTCATCCTGAAGCAACAGAATATACATTCTTCTCCAGTGCACATGGAACATTCTCCAGAATAGACCACATACTAGGACACAAATCAGCCCTCAGCAAGTACAGAAAGATCAAGTTCAACCGTGCATATTTTTAGAACACAACACTTTGAAACTCTAAATCAACCACAAGAAAAATTTGGAAAGGTAACAAATACTTGGAGGTTGAAAGACATCCTACTAAAGAATGAAGCACTAACCAAGAAGTTAAAAAGGAAATTAAAAACTATGTGGAAGCCCATGAAAATGATAACACCACAACCCAAAATCTCCTGGACGCAGCAAAGGGGGTCATAAGAGGAAAGTACATATCAATCCAGGCCTTCATAAAGAAGGAAGAAAAATCTCAGATGCATAACCTAACCTTACACCTTAAAGAGCTGGAAAAAGAACCACAAATAAAACCCAAAATTAGCAGAAGTTAGGAAATAATAAAGATTAAAGCAGACATCAATACTCTTGAAACCAAAAAAAAAAAAAAAAAAAAATAGAAGAGACCAATGAAACCAGAAGCTGGTTCTTTGAAAGAGTTTCCAAATTTATAAACCATTAGCCAGTCTGATCAAAAAGAAAACGGAAAGAACCCATATAAATAAAATCAAGAAGGGAAGAGGAGACATCACAACCAACACAGAGAAATAAAAACAATAATAAGAGAATACTATGAGCAATTATATGCCAATAAAATGGGCAGTCTGGAAGAAATGGACAAATTCCTAGAAACATATACACTACCAAAACTGAAACAGGAAGAAATAAAAATTGGAACAGACCCATAACCAGTAAGGAAATCAAATTTGTAATAAAGAATCTCCCAAAAAAGAGGAACACATGGCCAGATGGCTTTCCAGGGGAATTCCCCCAAAGATTTAAAGAAGAGTTAACACCTATTCTCTTGAAGCTGTTCCAAAAAATAGAAATGGATGGAAAACTTCCAAATTCATTCTATGAAGCCAGCATTACCTTGATTCCAAAACCAGAGAGAGACCCCACTAAAAAGGAGAGTTATAGACCAATTTCCTTGATGAACATGGATGCAAAAATCCTTAACAAGATATTAGCCAACTAGATCCAACCATACATCACAAAAAATTACCACGACAAAGTGGGATTTACACCTGGAATGCAGGGCTGGTTCAATATCCGCAAAACAATTCACGTGATTCCTCACATCAATAAAAAAAAAGGACAAGAATCATATGATCCTCTCAATAGATGCAGAGAAAGCATTTGACAAAATGCAGCATCCTTTCTTGATAAAAACCTTCAAGAAAGTAGGGATAGAAGGAGCATACCTCGAGATCATAAAAGCCATATATGAATGACCCAACGCTAATATCATCCTCAATGGGGAAAAATTGAGAGCTTTCCCCTACGGTCAGGAAGAAGACAAGAATGCCACTCTAGCCACTGTTATTCAACATAGTATTTGAAGTCTTAGCCTCTGCAGTCAGACAACACAAAGAAATAATTAAGGCATCCAAATCGGCAAGAAGGAGGTCAAACTTTCACTCTTAGCAGAAGACATGATACTCTATATGGAAAACACAAAAGATTCCATGAGAAAACTTCTGGAACTGATTCATGAATTTGGCAAAGTTGCAGGATATAAAATCAATACACCGAAATCAGTTGCATTCGTATACACCAACAAAGAAGTGACAGAAAGAGAAACCAAGGAATTGATCCCATTTGCAATTGCACCAAAAACCATAAGATACTTAGGAATAAATCTAACCAAAGAGGTGAAAAATCTATACAGTGAAAAGTATAGAAAGCTTTTGAAAGAAATTGGAGAAGACACAAGAAAATGGAAAAACATTCCTTGCTCCTGGATAGGAAGAAAAAACATTGTTAAAATGTCTATATTACCCAAAGCAATCTACATATTCAATCTAATCCCTATCAAAATAACACCAACATTCTTCACAGAACTAGAAAAAATAATCCTAAAATTTGTATGGAACCAGAAAAGATGCCAAATAGCCAAAGCAATTTTGAAAAAGAAAACCAAAGCAGAAGGCATCACAATCCCAGATTTCAAGCTATACTACAAAGTTGTAATCATCAAGACAGTATGGTACTGGCACAAGAACAGACACTCAGATCAAAGAAACAAAAGAGAGAACCCATAAACGTCCCACAAACGTATGGGCAACTACTCTTTGAAAAAGCAGGAAAGAATATCCAATGGAATAAAGACAGTGACTTCAGCAAGGGGTGCTGGGAAAACTGGACAGCGACATGCAGAAGAAGGAACCTGGACCACTGTCTTACACCAGACACAAAAATAAACTCAAAATGGATGAAAGACCTCATTGTAAGACTGGAAGCCATCAAAATCCTCGAGGAGAAAGCAGGCAAAAACCTCTTTGATCTTGGCCGCAGCAACTTCTTACTCAATATGTCTCTGGAAGCAAGGGAAACAAAAGCAAAAATGAACTACTGGGACCTCATCAAAATAAAAAGCTTCTGCACAGTGAAGGAAACAATCAGCAAAACAAAAGGCAACTGACAGAATGGGAGAAGATATTTGCAAACGACATATCAGATAAAGGGTTAATGTCCAAAATCTATAAAGAACATACTAAACTCAACAGCTAAAAAACAAATCATCCAGTGAAGAAATGGGCAAAAGACATGAATAGACACTTCTCCAAAGAAGACATCCATATGGCCAACCAACACATGAAAAATGAGCCAGATCACTCATCATCAGGGAAATACAAATCAAAACCACAATGAGGTACCACCTTACACCTGTTAGAATGGCTAACATTAACAACTCAAGCAACACAGATATTGGCGAGGATGCAGAGAAAGAGGATCTCCTTTGCATTTTTGATGGAAATGCAAGCTGGTGCAGCCACTCTGGAAAACAGTATGGAGGTTTCTCAAAAGACTACACATAGAACTGCCTTACGACCCAGCATTGCACTACTAGGTATTTACCCAAGGGATACAATTGTGCTGTTTTGAAGGGACACATGCACCCCAATGTTTATAGCATCACTATCAACAATAGCCAAAGTATGGAAAGAGCTGAAATGTCCATCAATGGATGAATGGATAAAGAAGTATATAATGTGTGTGTATATAATGGAGTATATATATATATATATATATATATATATATATTGCTCGGCAATCAAAAGTAATGAAATCTTGCCATTTGCAATGACATGGATGGAACTAAAGGGTATTATGCGAAGTTAAATTAGTCAGTCAGAGAAAGACAAATGTCATTTGACCTCACTCATATGAGGGCTTTAAGAGACAAAACAGATGAACATAAGGGAAGGGAAACAAAAATAGTATAAAAACAGGGAGGGGGATAAAACATGAGAACCATAAATATGGAGAACAAACAGAAGGTTACTGGAGGGGATGTGGGAGGGGGAATGAGCTAAATGGTAAGGGCCACTAAGGAATCTACTCCTGACATCATTGTTGCACTATATGCTAACTAATTTGGATGTAAATTTTAAAAAAAAAGTAAGGAAAATAAATAAAATAAAGATCATAAAAATACTCAATGACTTGAGGAAACAGTGGAGGACATCATTGAATTCCTTAACACATAAATAAAATCAGAGATGAAGAACACAGTAAATGAAATTAAGAATATATTTGACGGAATAAGTCAGAGGCTGAAAGTAACAAAGGACTGTATCAGAGAAATAAATGTCAGTGTAATGCAGAATAATGAAGCCAAATAAATGAGAGAAGAAATATGCAAAGGAAAATAGATTTTGGGAATTAAGTGACTCCATCAAGCATAATAATATTTTCATTATATGGATCCCAGAATAGGTAGAGAGAAAATGGGGCAGAAACATTATCTGCAGAAACGATAACTTAAAACTTCCCTATGCTTTGGAAGGAAACATATATCCAGATCAAGGGCACACAGAGATCCCCAGGGGAAAAAAAAAAAAAAAACAAAAAACAAGGAGGCAATACGCTGATTTTTTAGCAGAAACTTTGCAGGCCCAAGTGCAGTAGCATGTCAGTAATGAAAGGAAAACAAGCAAACAAAAACTACAAGCAATACTTATACTTGAAGATTATAATTCAGAATTCAAGAAGAGATAAAGGTTTTCCCAAACAAAAGTTAAAAGACCTTATCATCACTACACCAGACTTATAAGAAATGTTAAACAGATTTCTTCAAGTGGAAAGGAGGAAGTTATAATTAGATGTAAACTATGACACCATATATACATAAGATGTGGAGGAGTTATAAAAGGAAGATTTTAAGTAATATGTTTGAATGTATATGTCTGCCAATTTAATGTAGACCTCTTAAGGTGGACATAAGAATGTTATATATAAACGTGGTAACCTAAAATATAAAATCTAAAATAGATATATATAAAATAAAGATTATAAAACCCAAACATAACACTATAGAAATGCATCAATTACAAAAAAAAGAGAACAAGACAAGAAAAAAGGAACAGAAAACTACAAAACAACCAGAAAACAATTAAAAAAACAAATATGTACTTAATAATTATTTTGAATGTTAATAACCTAAATTCTGCAATAAAAAAAAACATATACAGTGAAATGGATAAAAAGCACAACCAATCTAAATGCTTCCTACAAGACTAGCTTCACATACAGACTGAAAGAGAAGATGCGGAAGAACATTTACCACATAGACAGGAAAAAAATTGGAGAAGTAATAATTATATCAGAAAAAATAATTGTTAAAAGACATACTGTAAGAGTGTCTGGGTGGCTTAGTCTATTGAGCGTCCGACTTCAGCTCAGGTCATGATCTCAAGGTTTGGGAGTTTGAGCCCTGTGTCAGCTTCTGTGCTGACAGCTCAGAGCCTGGAGCCTGCTTTGGATTCTGTGTCTCCCTCTCTCTCTGCCACTCTCAACCCCAACGCTCTGTCTCTCTCTGTCTCCGAAAAATGAATAAACCTTCCTTAAAAAAAAAAAAATTAAAAGAAATACTGTAACAAGAGACTAAAAGTGCCATTACATAATGATAAATCAACAAATCCAACAAGAATATTTAACAATTATAAATATTTATGCTCCCAATATTGGAGCACCTAATTACATAAAGAAAATACTAACATACATAAAGTGAGAAATTGATGGTAACACAATAAAAGTAAGGAACTTAAAACCACCCTTGCAACAATGCATAAATCATCCAAGCAGAAAATCAATAAGGAAACAGTGTCTTTGAATGAGACATTAGCCCCAATGGACACTACAGATATATACACAAAGTTCCATCCAAAAACTATAGAATGCATGTTCTTTTCATGTGTACACAGAACATTCTCCAGAATAGATCACACTAGACAACAAAACAAATTTTAATAAATTTAACATAATTGAAATAATACCATGCATATTTTTGGACCAAAACGATATAAAACAAATCAGAATAAAAAAAAAACAGAAACAAACATGTGGAAGTTAAATAATAATATGCTACCAAATAATCATTGGATCAATGAAGAAATTAAACAAAATATCAAAACATACATGAAGATAAATAAAATATAAATATAATTGTCAAAAATCTTTGGGACAAAGCAAAAGCAGTATAAGAGGGAAATACAAAGTGTTACAAACCTTCTCACAGATATAATCAACACATCTTTGACAAAGCAGGAAAGAATATCCAATGGAAAAAAGTCCCTTCAACAAAATGTGTTTGGAAAACTGGACTGTGGCATGCAGAAGAATGAACCTGGACCACTTTTTTACACCATACACAAAAATAATTTCAAAATGAGTGAAAGATCTAAATGTGAAACAAGAAAACATCAAAACTCTGGGGGAGAATGCAGGCAGCAATCACTTTGACATTGGTCACAGCAGCTTCTTGCTGGACACATCTCTGGAAGGAAGGGAAACAAAAACAAAAATGAACTATTGGTTCATCCCTCATCAAGATAAAAATCTCCTGCATATTGAAGGAAACAATCAAGAAAACTAAAAGGGAATGTATCGAATGGGAGAAGATACTAGCAAATGACATATGGATAAAGGGTTAGTATCCAAAATCTATAAAAAACGTATTAAGTTCAATATCCAAAAATCAAACAACCCAGTTAAGAAATGGGGAGAACACCCGAATAGACATTTTCCAAAGAAGACATCCAGATGGCTGACACATGAAATATGCTCAACATCACTCATCATTAAGGAAATACAAATCAAAACTACAATGAGATACCATCTCACAACTGTCAGAATGGCTAAAAGTAACAACAGAGAAAACAGCAGAGGTTGTTGAGGATGCAGAAAACGGGAACCCTTTTGCACTGCTGGTGGGAATGCAAACTGGTGCAGCCACTCTGGTAAACAGTATGGAGGTTCTTCAAAATTCAAAAATAGAAATGACCTATGACCCAGCAGTTGCACTAGTAGGTGTTTATAAAGAGTGTACAAAAATATAGATTCAAAGGGGTACATGCACCCCAGTGTTTATGAAAGCATTATCAACAATAGGCAAACAATACAAGACCCCAAAGGTCCATCGAGTAATTAGTGGATAAAGAAGTTATGGAATATATTATATAAATAAGGAATATTACTGGGTAATCAAAAAGAATGAAACCTTGCCATTTGTAATGATGTAGATAGAGCTAGAGTACATTATGTTCGGTGAAATAAGTTTGTCAGTGAAGACAAATAATGATTTCCCTTATATGTGGAATTTAAGAAGCAAACAGATGAGTATATGGGAAGGGGGAAAAAAAAAGAAAGGAAGGAAACTGTACTAGACTCAACCATAGAGAACAGCTGAGAGTTGATGGAGGTAAGTGGGTGGGAGGTGGGTTCATATGTGAGTGTTAATCACTAAATTCTACTCCTTTAACCAATATTACACTATGTTAAATAATTAGAAATTAAATAAAAGTTGGAAAAAATCCCAAAACAACCTACAAATAAACTAAGAAGTGAGTTCAGCAAGTCACCAGGATAAAGGTCAATATAAAATAAATATGTATGACATAAAATTGCAATGCTTTTTAAAATTGCAAAAAAAAAAAAAAACCAGTTATGTAAATTTAACAAAACAGAATTGGTGTAGTGAAAAGCCAAAGACACTTATCAAGACAGTAAGGTAGTGGCACAAAAACAGGCACATCAATCAACGGATGATAATAGAAAACCCAGAAATGAACCCACAACTATATGATTAACTAATCCTCAACAAAATAACAAAGAGTAGTCAATGGAAAAAAGACAGGTTCTTCAAAATATGGTGTTGGGAAAACTGGATGGCCACATGCAAAAGAATTAAACTGGACCACTTTCTTATACCATACACAAAAATAAATGCAAAATGGATTAAAAACTTAAATGTGAGACATTAAAATATCAAAGCCCTAATGGACAACACAGACAGAAACCCCTTGACCTCAGCTGCATCATCTTACTGCACACATCATTGAAGCAGCCTATGAAATGGGAGAAGATATTTGCAAATGACATATTGAATAAAGGGTTAGTATCCAAAACCCATAAAGAACTTATCAAACTCAACATCCAAAAACGAACAAATGAAAAACAAACAACCCAGTTAAGAAGTGGGCAAAAGACATGAAAAAACACTTTTCCAAAGAAGACATCCAGATGGCTAACAGACAGATGAGAAAATGCTCAACATAATTCATTCTCAAAGAAATACAAATCAAAACCATGACGAGATATGACCTCGTACCTGTCAGAATGGAATCATGAAAATTTAAATACAGGAATTAAACATACCTAAAGAGGTATGAATTAGAATACTCAATACAGCTAAATGTCAATCCTTCTGAAATTGGTATAAAGATTTAAAGCAATTCCAGTTTAAATTTTTTTTAATGTTTATTTAATTTTGAGACAGAGAGAGACAGAGCATGAACGGGGGAGGGGCAGAGAGAGAGGGAGACACAGAATCGGAAGCAGGCTCCAGGCTCTGAGCCATCAGCCCAGAGCCCGACGCGGGGCTCAAACTCACGGAGCGTGAGATCGTGACCTGAGCTGAAGTCGGACGCTTAACTGACTGAGCCACCCAGGCGCCCCAAAGCAATTCCAGTTTAAATTTTACTGTTTTCTTGCATACATGGATAAGATTATAATACAATTTCTAAGGAGAGATAAAGAACTGGAAAAGCTAAACAATTTTAAAAAATGAGAGTGATGAGAATTATTTTATACAAATGCTAACTTGTCGCACAGCTATGGGTATTAAGACTTCAGCATTAGTGGAAGTTTAGAGATATAAGTCATTGAAACATAACTGAGAATCTGGATAAAAGCTCACACAAATATTTCCAAACAATATTTCACAAGATTGCAAAAGCAATTCAAGAGGATAAAGATTGCAACAAATGGTGATGAAGCAATTAGACATCCATAAGCCAAACAAATAACAAGAACAAGAACACAGTAAAACAAAATAATCCCAATTTAAATCTCAAATTTTGTACACAAAATTGCTCAAAATGGACAATGGGCTTAATTATAAAAGGTAAAACTGAATTTTATTAGAAATAAAATGTAGAAAAAATATAGGATTTAAGAACAAACAAGTAGTTTTTAGACTTGGCACCCAAAGCATAAAAAGAATATTTGATAAACTGGACTTCATCAGTATTATTATTTTTTATATCTTGAAAAATTTTGCCATCACATTTTGCCATCACATTACTAGCTACATAATACATAAAACAACTACAAAAATTGTATCAGACAAACGTCCAGTCAAAAATACATAATGAATTACTAAATTCAACAATGAAACACAGCAATAACAACAACAACATAAACAAATCTGGAATATTGGCAAAAGAATTGAAGTATATTTCATAGAGGAGGATGTATGGAAAATAAGTAAATATAAAATGTTAACAAGTAGAGGGAAGAGTTAAGATGGTAAAGAAGGAGGGGGGCAGGGAATTCCCTCCTCCTTCAAACACAGCTATATTGAGATCAGACCACTTGGAACACCAGGAAATCAATCTGCCTAGTGGCAGAAGAATTGTCACAGGTGAAGGGAGACAGCTTGGCCTGACAGAGGCGGATTTATGTCAATTGGGGGAGATAAATGGAATGGACACGGAGGGGAGGGATCCCTACTGTGGAGAGACAAAGGGTGAGAAAGAGAAGCTGTGGACTGTGGTATAGTGTTAGAAAAAGAGAAAAACAGAGGCTAAAGTCTGGGATTGTGATGCCTCCCACTTTGGTTTTCTTCTTCAATATTACTTTGGATATTCGGGGTCTTTTGTGGTTCCATACAAATTTTAGGATTGCTTGGTCTAGCTTCAAGAAGAATGCTGGTGCAATTTTGATTGGGATTGAATTGAATGTGTAGATAGTTTTGGGTAGTATTGACATTTTCACAATATTTATTCTTCCAATCCATAAGGACGGAATATTTTTCCATTTCTTTAATATGTTCTTCAATTTCCTTCATAAGCTTTCTATAGTTTTCAGCATACAGATCTTTTACATCTTTGGTTAGGTGTGTTCCTAGGTATTTTATGATTCTTGGTGCAATTGTGAATGGGATCAGTTTCTTTATTTGTCTTTCTGTTGCTTCATTATTAGTGTATAAAAATGCAACTGATTTCTGTGCATTAATTTTGTATCCTGCAACTTTGCTGAATTCATGTATCAGCTCTGGAAAACAGTGTTGAGGTTCCTCAAAAAATTAAAAATAGATCTACCCTACGACCCAGCAATAGCACTGCTAGGAATTTACCCAGGGAATACAGGAGTGCTGATGCATCGGGACACTTGTACCCCAATGTTTATAACAGCACTTTCAGCAATAGCCAAATTATGGAAAGAGCCTAAATGTCCATCAACTGATGAATGGATAAAGATGATATGGTTTATATATACAATGGAATACTACTTGGCAATGAGAAAGAATGAAATCTGGCCTTTTTTAGCAATGTGGGTGGAACTGGAGAGTGTTATGCTAAGTGAAATAAGTCAGAGAAAGACAGATACCATATGTTTTCACTCTTATGTGGATCCTGAGAAATGCAACAGAAGACCAGAGGGGGGGGAGGGGGGGAAAAAGGTAGAAACTGAGGGTTGATGGGGGTGGGGGGAGGGGAAATTGGGTGATGGGCATTGAGGAGGGCACCTGTTGGGATGAGCACTGAGTGTTGTATGGAAACCAATTTGACAATAAATTTCATATAAAAAATATTAAAGTCGGGTTTTAAAAAAGGCAAAAAAAGAAAAAGAAAAAGAAAAGGAGAAAAACATCTCCAGAGCAAAGACTGGGGATCAAGAAATACAGAGTGGCAGTCTCTACTTTGCAAACGGCATCAGGAGCTAAAGATCAGAATTTTGAAAAGTACAGGAGTTTCCGCAGACCAAAGACAACAGTATGTGCATACCTCCGGGTGAAGGGAGCTAACCATGGTGCTTGGTAGCGATCTGGGGCGTGTTCCCTCCTTTGAGTTCTGTTGGAAGAGGATATAATGCCCCCCTCCAAGGACCAAAGACCTTGCAGGGGCCAGTTATATTGACACGGAAGAGTGGTGCTACCCCAGAACCAGGTCTTCATGGTGGGAGATCCCTTAAGATATCAGGTTTTAGGGACACCTGGGTGGCTCAGTTGGTTAAGTCTCCAACTTCTGCTCAGGTCATGATATCACAGTTTGTGAGTTTGAACCCACATCAGGTTCTGTGCTGACAGCTCAGAGCCTGGAGTCTGCTTTGGATTTTCTCTCTCTCTCTCTCTCTCTCTCTCTCTCTCTCTGCCTCTCCCCTGCTTTCACTCTATCTCAAAAATAAATAAAAATAAAAAATAAATAAATAAGACCTCGGGTTTAGAATCCCAGCTGGGCACCTAGATGTTGCAGGAGACTGTGGATCAGGACAAGCCAAGCCCCCTCCATGCTACTCTGTGAGGGCTGCCTGAACAGAACGGTTGGAGTTGCCCAGGCCAAGGAGGAGAGACTGGTGGTGTCACCATTTTCTCCACATAACCAACAGGGTGGGACTTCAGGAAACGGGACAGCAGCGGCCATAAGTGGACGTGGCACCTGCTTAAACCAAACCGCGCCTCTCCCTGACTGGCAACTTATCTATAGGAAAAGGACTGACAATGAGCTAAGCAGACCACTCTCCTCCAGACCAGCACAGCCACAGGTCCCAGGCACCAACAGACAGCTGTCCTGCAGTTTGTATATCAGTCTGTTGCTCTTTTTTCCCCCTCTTTTCTCTTCTTTCCTTCATTTCTGTTTTATTTTCTTTTTCTTTCTACCCTCTACTTTTTTTTTTTCCTTTGGAATCAGGCTTATAGTTTCTAATTTTATGTCTGGCCAATTCATATATGTATATATATATATATATATATATATATATATATATATATATATGAATCTTCTCTGTTTGTTTAATCAGGCATTAGTATACTATTTTTTCTTAAAATTTTTTCTATATCTCCTTCTTTATTTTCTTTTCTTTCTCTCTGGATTTAGCTTTAAGTTTCTTTTATTCTCTGCTTGGTCTTTGTTGTTTCTTTTTCACTCCTTTCATTTTTTTTTTCCTTGTATGGGATCAAGTCCCTTTCCACTTCCTTTTTCACAATGTTATTTCAACAAACAAATCAAAGCACACCTGGTGGAAGGCCTAAACAATCCACCACTATGAATAAGGAGGAGCTTTGTAGAAGAATGACCAGTGGGATAGAACAGCCAAATACACAACAAGAGAGTGGATAAAACACATTCCAAAAACACTTAGTGAAGTGTCAGTTCTTGGACAATCTATAACCTCCTTTTAATATAGTAGTTCTCACAGGTACAGGACACATAACAAGCTATTAAAACACATAAAAGACAGAAACAACCAAAATGACAAAACAGAAGAATTTCCCCAAAGGAAATTCCAGAAAGAAATGACAGTCAGAGAATTACTCAAAAAAAGACATAAAAACATATCGAAACAAGAATTAAGAATATAAGTCATAAGACTAATACCTGAGCTTTAAAAAGCATATAAGACAGCACAGAATCTATTGCTACAGAGGTCAGACTTAAGAAATAGTCACAATGAACTAAAAATGCTGTAAATGAGATGCAAAATAAATTATGTTCAGTGACAACAAAGATGGAAGAAGCAGAGGGGAGAAAAGCTAAAATATAAGTTAAATTATGGAAAATTATGAACTTCAGAAAAAGAGGGAAAGGAAATTACTAGACCATGAAAGGATAATAAGAGACCTAAGTGATTCAATCAAGTGAAATAAAATCTGTAAGGTAGGCGTTTCAGAAGAAGAAGGGGGTAGGTGGGTGCAGGCTTATTTGAACAAATTAAAGCTGAGAACTTCCCTTATATGGGAAAAGAAACAGGCATCCATGTCCAAGAGGCATAGAGAATTCTCTTCAAAATCAACAAAAACAGGTAAACACCATGACATATCATAGAGAAACTGGCAAAATAAAAGGATAAAGAGAGGATAAAGATTCTGAAAGGATAAAATTCTGAAAGCAGGTAGAGACAAACAGGCCTTACCCTACAAGGGTAAATACATAAAGGTAGTAGCACACCTGGGGGCACTTGGGAGGCTTCAGCACAGATCATGATCTTACAGTTCGTGAGTTCGAACCCCACTTCAGGCCCTGTGCTGACAGCTCAGAGCCTGGAGCCACTTCAGATTCTCTGTCTGTCTCGCTCTTTCTCTTTCTGTCTCCCTCTCTCAAAAAATAAATAATAAACATTATTTAAAAAAAAAAGATAATAGCACACCTATCCAATGAAACTTTGCAGGCCATAAGGGAGTGGCAGGAAATACTCAATGTGCTGAATAGGAAAAATATGCAGGCAAGATATCCAGCAAGGCTCTCATTCAGAATACAAAGAAACATAAAGGCATTCCCAGACAGACAAAAACTAAAGGAGTTCAAGGCCAACCATAAAGGATATCTTATGGGAGACTCTGTGAGTAGAAGGCAGCAAAGAGTACAAAGAAAGAAATACATAATCACAATCATGACACCTACAGATAACACAATGACACTGAATCCATCTTTTCATAATCACTCTCAGTGTAAATGGACTAAATTCCCCAAGAAAAGACATAGGGTATTACATGTAAAAGAAAAAAAATCCATTTATATGCTGCCTACAAGAGACCAAATTAAGACCTGAGGAAACCTGCAGATTGGAAGTGAGTGGATGGAGAACCATCTATCATCCTACTGGATGCCAAAAGGAAAGGTGGAGTAGCCATACTTATATCAGACAAACTAGATTTTAAGGCAAAGACTGTAACAAGAGATGAAGAATGGCATCGTATCATAATTATGGGGTCTATCTATCAAGAAGAATTAACAATTATAAAAGACTATGCACCCTAATATATAAAACAATTAATCACGAACATAAGCAATCTTATTGGTAAGAATGTGGTAATTGCAAGGTACTTTAATACTCCACTTACAACAACGGACAGATCATCAAGGCAGAAAATCAATGAAGAAACAATGGCCCTGAATGATACACTTGCTCAGATGGACTTGACAGATATATTCAGAACTTTTCAGCCAAAAGCAGCAGAATACACATTCTTCTAGCGTGCACATGGAACATTCTCCAATATAGATCACATACTGGGTCACAAAACAGCCCTCAATAAATACAGAAGAATTGAGATAATACCATGCACATTTTCAGATCACAATGCTATGAAACTTGAAATCAACCACAGGAAAAGTTTGGAAAACCTCCAAATGCATGGAGGTTCAAGAAGATCCTAATAAAGAATGAATGGGTCAACCAGGAAATTAAAGAAGAAACTAAAAAATATATCGAAATAAATGAAAATGAAAATACTACAGGCCAAACCCTTTGGGATGCAGAAAAGGCAGTCCTAAGAGGAAAATACATTGCAATACAGGCCTATGTCAAGAAACAAGAAAAATCCCAAATATAACCTCTAACAGCAACTAGACCGCTAACCTCTAACCTCTAACTCTAGAGGTTAGGTTACCTCTAACCTCTAACTAGAAGCAGGGCAGCAAAGAAACCCCAAGGTCAGCAGAAGAAGGTAAATGATAAAGATGAGGGAAGAAATAAAGAATATAGAATTGAAATAAAACAGTAGAACAGATTAATAAAACTAAGAACAGGTTTTTTGAAAAAAAAAAAAAAAAACTAGATAAACCCCTACACAGATTGCTCAAAAAGAAGAGAGAGGACCCAAATAGGTACAATCATGAATTAAATTGGACTTATGGCAACCAACCCTTCAGAAACACAATCAATTATCAGAGAATACTATGAAAAAGTATATGCCAACAAACTGGACAACCTGGAAGAAATGGACAAATGCCTAGACACGTACACACTACCAAAACTCAAAATAGAAGAAATAGAAAATTTGAACAGACCCATAACTAGGGTAGAAATTGAATTAGTTACCAAAAATATTCAAAAAATTAAGAGTCCTCGGCAAGATGGCTTCCCAGAGAATTCTACCAGACATTGAAAGCATAGTGAATACCTATCCTTCTCAAGCTGTTCTAAAAAATAGAAATGAAAGGAAATTTTCTGGTCTCATTTTATGAACACAGTATTACCTTGATTCCCAAATCATACAAAGACCCGCACATAAAGGGAGAATTAAAGGCCAATATCCCTGATGAACATGGATGAAAATCCTCAACAAGATACTATCAAATTGAATTCAACAGTTTATAAAAATAATTATTCACCATAATCAAGTGGGATTCATTCTTGGGCTGTAGGGCTGGTTCAATATTTGCAAATCAATCAATGTGATACATCACATTAATAAAACAAAGGATAAGAATCATATGATCCCATGAATAGATGCATAAAAAAGCTTTTGACACCATCCTTTCTTAATAAAAACATTTCAAGAAATTTGGAACAGAAGGAACATACCTGAACATAAGAGCCATGTATGCAAGGCCCATAGATAATATCATTCTCAAAGGAGAAAAATTGAGAGCTTTCCCCCTGAGACCAGGAACATGAAAGGGATGTCCACTGTCACCACTGTTGTTTAACATAGGGTTGGAAGTCCTAGCATCAGCAATCAGACAAAAGATGAAATAAGTCATCAAAATTGCCAAAGAAGGAGTCACATTTTCACTTTTTGCAGACGACATGAGTCTCTGCATGGAAAACCTGAAAGACTCCACCAAAAAGCTGCTGGAACTGATACATGAATTCGGCAAAGTCGCAGTATACAAAATCAATGTACAGAAATGGGTTACATTTCTATACACCAATAATAAAACAACAGAAAGAGAAATCAAGAAATCGGTCCCATTGACAATTACACCAAAAATCATAAAATACTGAGGAATAAACCTAACCCGAGATGTAAAAGATCTCTATGCTGAAAACTATAGAGAACGTATGAAAGAAATTGAAGAAGACAAAAGGAAATAGAAAAACATTCCATGCTCATGGATTGGAAGAATAAATATTGTTAAAATGTAAATACTACCTAAACCAATCTACACATTCAAGGCAATTCCAATCAAAATTGCACCAACATTCTTCTCAAAGCTAGAACAAGCAATCCTAAAAATTGTATGGAACTGCAAAAGACACCGAATAGCCAAAATAATATTGAAAAAGAAAACCAAAGTGGGAGTCATCACAATCCCAGACTTCAGCCTCTACCAGAAAGCTGTAATCATCAAGAAAGTATGGTATTGGCACAAAAATAGACATATGGATCAGTGAAATAGAATAAAGAACCCATAATTGGACCCACAAATGTATGGCCAACTAATCTTTGACAAAGTAGGAAAGAGTATCCAATGGAAAGATGACAGTCTCTTTAGCAAATGGTGCAGGAGACCTGGACAGCCACTGTAGCAGAGTGAAACTGGACCACTTTCTTACACCATACACAAAAATAAACTCAAAATGGATGAAAGTCCTAAATGTAAGACAGAAAGGCATCAAAACCCTAGAGGAGAAAACAAGCAACAACCACTTTGATCCCAGCCACAGTAATTTCTTGCTCAACACGACTCCAAAGACAAGGGAATTAAAAGTAAGAATTAACTATTGGGAAGATAAAAATCCTCTGCAATGCAAAGGAAACACTCAACCAAACTAAAAATCATCCCACAGAATAGGAGAAGATATATGCAAATGACATATTGGTTAAAGGGTTTGTATCCAAAAACTATAAAGAACTGGCTAAATACAGCACCTGAAAAACAAATAATAGTGAAAAAAAATGGGCAGAAGAAGTGAATAGACACTTTTTCACAGAAGACATCCAGATGGTCAACAGACACACGAAAATATGCTCAGCATGACTCATCATCAGAGAATAGAAATCAAAACCATAATCAGTTACCACCTCACACTAGGCAGAGTGGCTAAAATTAACAACTCAGGCAACAACATATGCTAGTGAGGATGTGGAAAAACAGTAAACCTCTTGCACAGTTGTTGGGGATGCAAACTGGTGCAGGCATTCGGGAAAATAGTGTGGAGGTTCCTCAAAAAAATTAAAGATATAACTACCCTAAGACCCAACAATTGCACTTTCCAAAGCATAAAAGAGTGCTGATTCACAGGGTCACATATACCACAATGTTTATAGCAGCACTTTCAACAATAGCCAAATTATGGAAAGAGCATAAATGCCCATCAACTGATGAATGGATAAAGAAGATATGGTTTATATATACAAAATAATACTACTTGGCAATGAGAAAGAATGAAATTTTGCCATTTACAGCAACGTGGATGCTACTGGACAGTATTATGCTAAGTGAAATAAGCCAGTCAGAAAAAGAGAGATATAATGTTTTCACTGATATGTGGGACTTGAGAAACTTAACAGAAGACCATGGGGGAAGGGAAGGAGAAAATACAAACAGAGAGGGAGTAAGTCAAACCATAAGAGACTCTTTAATACAGAGAACAGACTGAGGCTTGATGGGTGGTTAGGAGAGAGGGGAAGATGGGTGATGAGCGTTGAGGAGTGCACTTGTTGGGATAAGCACTGGGTGTTGTATGTGAGCTATGAACCATGGCTATATGCTCCGAAAAAGAAGAGCACACTGTATTCACTGTAATTTAGCCAACTTGTCAATAAATTACATTTGACAAAAAAGAGAGAGGACTCAAAAAAATAAAGCACAAAATCACAAATGAAAGAAGAGAAAGAACAAGTATCACCAAGGAAATTCATTATAAGGGAATATTAATTAAAAATATATGCCTACAAATTGGACAACCTACAAGACATGGATTCCAGAAAAATAAAATGTATCAAAAACTGAAGCAGAAAGAGATAGAAAAATTTGAACAGATTTATTAGCAGCAATGAAATTGAGTCACTAATCAAAAAACTCCCAAACAAACACACCTCCAGGATCAGATGGCATCACAGTGGAATCAACCTAACGTTTAAGGAAGAGGTAATACCTCATCCTCCTCAAACTATTCCAAAAAAAAAAAAAAAAAAAGAAGAGAAAGTAATACTTTCAAATCATTCTCTAAGACCAGCTTTATTGTGATACCAATAGCTCTGATGAATATGAGTGCAAAAATTTTCAAAAAAATACCAGCAAACCAAATCCAACAATACATTTAAAAAAATCATACACTATGACCAAGTGGGATTTATTCCCAGGATGCAGTAGTGTTTCAACATTTTCAGAACAACCAACGTGACACATCTTATCAAAAAGAGAAAGGATTAAAACATGATCATTTCAGTAGATGCAGAAGAAGTATTGAACATCCCTTCATGATAAATACCTTAACAAAAAAGGGCTAGCAAGAACATATCTCAACATAATAAAGGTCATATATGGAAAATCCACAGTGACAATCATACTCCATAGGGAAGACTAAGCTTTTCTGCTAAGGTCAGGAACAAGACAAGGATGTCCACTTCCAACACGTTTATTCAAGATAGTACTGAGAGTCCTAGCCACAATAAATATACAATAAAAGAACAACAACAAAAAATCCAAATTGGTAAGAAAAAATAAAATATTCACTATTTTCAGATGACATAACACTATATAGAGAAGACCCAAAGACTTCACAAAAAATTACTGGAACTAATACCTATTCAGTCAAGTTGTAGGAAACAAAATCAATGGTCAGAAATATGTTGCATTTCTACACACTAATAATGAAGCAGCAGAAAGTGAAATTTAAAAAATCACTTTCAATTGGACTAAAAGAAATAAAATATCTAAGAACAAACTTAACCAAGGAGATGGGAGAACAATATTTTGAAAATTATAAAACAAAGATCAAAGAAACTCAAGGGAAATAAAAGAAATGGAAAAACATCCCATGTCCATAGATTGGAAAAACAAATGCTGTTAAAATGTCTATACTACCTAAAGGAATCTACAGTTTTATTGATGTCCCTGTGAAAATACCAATAACATTTTTCACAGAAGAAGAGCAGAAAATCTAAAATCTGTAAGTAACCAAAAAAGAGGCCTTGGATAGCAAAATCAATCTTCAAAATGAAAAACACAATTGGGACTATCACAATTCTAGACCTCAAATTATATTACAAAGTTGTAGTCATCAAAGCAGCATGGTACCGACATAAGATGTAGACACATAGATCAGTGGAATAGGGTAAAACCCCAGAACTAAATGAATGCTTATATGTCAATTAATCTTTGACAAAGGAGGAATGAATATTCAATGGGAAAAATATAGTGTCTTCAATGAATGATGTTTGGAAAACTGGACAGCTTTAATAAAAAGAAAAAAAAAGTGGACCATTTTCTTACCGTACACAAAAACAAATCCAAAATGGACTAAAGATATAAATGTGAGACTTGAAATCATAAAAAAAAAAATCATAGAAGAATGCAAAGGCATTAATTTCTCTGACATCAGCCATGTAAACAATTTTCTACATATGTCTCATGAGGAAAGGGGGGGAAAAGTAAAACTAAATTATTGGGACTACATCAAAATAAAAAGGCTTCTATGTAGCAAAGGAAACAATCAACAGAAACAAAAGGCAACCTACCGAATGAAAGAATATATTTGCAAGAGATATATCTGATAAAAAGAGTATCCAAACTCTATTAAGTGCTTATACAACTCAACACCAAAAAACTTCGATTAAATAATGTTCAAAGACACGAACAGATATTTCTCCAAAGAAGACATCCAGATGGCTAACAAACACATAAAAAGATGCTCAACAACACTCAGCATCAGGGAAATAAAAATCAAAGCTATATTGAGATACCACCTCACACTTGTCAGAGGAGCTAAAAAACAAAAACAAAAACAAAACAAAAACAAACAAAAAACAAGAAACAGCAAGGGTTGGTGAGGATGTGGAGAAAAGAAACCTTCTTGAACTATTGGTTGTAATGCAACCTGGTGCAGTCACTGTGAAAACCATTAGTTTCCTCAAAAATGTTAAAAATTACCCTATGATCCAGCAATCACAGTACTGGGTATTTACTCAAAAAATAAAAATCACTAGTTCAAAGGGATATATGCGCCCCTATCTTTACAGCAGCATTATTTACAATAGCCAAATAATGGAAGCCATCCAACTCTCCACCAGTAGATGAATACACACACACACACATACAGAGAAATAAATCAGAGAGGAATGTACCATATGATTTAACTTTTATGTGGAATTTATTAAGGAAAACAAATGAGCAAAGGAAAAAAAAGAAGAGAGAGAAAGTGAAATCAAGAAAAAGACTCAACTCTGGAGAACAAACTGACCGTTCCCAGAGGGGAGGTGGGTGGGGGGATAAATGATATAGATGATGGGTATTAAGGAATGCACTTGTCATGATGATCTCTGGGTGATGCGTGAAATTGCTGAATCACTATATTGCACACCTGAAACTTGTAGACCATTGTATGTTTAATATGCTGGGATTAAAATAAAAACAGACTATATAAAAATAAAGGACAATAAAAATAACTAAATGTACCATGAAAATAAATTAATAGACTCCATATTGTAATCCTGGATTGATTGACTTTTATCATGCTTCTTTGCTCACTTACCACAGGGGAATGCCTGCTCTTACCCTGAAATTCACAAAGTTCAACCCTAATAAGTCAAACTTAAAGAGTTATAGAGTCTGAAAAAAAAAATAAAAAGAAAGAAAATAATAAAAAATAAATAAAACTGGGGCACCTGGATGGCTCAGTCGGTTAAGCGTCGGACTTCACCTCAGGTTATGATCTTGCGTTTTGTGAGTTCCAGTCCCATGTCGGGCTCTGTGCTGACAGCTCAGAGTCTGGAGCCGGCTTTGGATTCTGTGTCTCCTTCTCTCTCTGCCCCTCCCCCACTTGTGCTCTGTCTCTATCTATCAAAAATCAATAAATGTATAAAAAATTTAAAAATAAATAAATAAATAAATAAAATTGTACCAGAATGTGATATCATTAAACATCTATCAGGATGTTTAAAATAAAGAGTTGCTATAAAAAATACTGAGAATGGTGCAGAGTAACTAGATTACTCTCCTACTGCTGATGTGAAAGTAAAATGAGACAATCACGTTGGGCAATGATAAGGTAGTTTCCTTAAAATAGTGAACAAATGTCTATCACAACATTTTGGTAATTACCTTCTGGGCATTTTAACCAGGGAATTGATTAATTTTGTTCAGAGAAAAGTCTGTGCAAGAATACTTATAGAAGTTAACTCAAAACGGCCCCAAACTGGAAACAACCTATATGCCCTTCCATAGACAAATTGTTAATAAAACAGTATTACATTTATATTATGAAATACTCAGCAATGTAAAGCAACAATCTCTTGATACATACAAAAACTTTGATTTATCAAGGGCTTCATGCTAAGTGATGCAAAGGTCAATATCAAAAGATTATGTACTCTATGATCCTATTTATATAATGCTCTTAACCTTAAAAAATATTATAGAGATGATGAATATATTAGTACATGCCAGAGTTTAGGATGGGTAGGTGAATACAAGTGAATGTTGCTATTGAAGGGCATAATGACAAGTTTTTGTGGTGTTGGAAATGACTATATCAATATCACTATTCTGGTTGTGTAATTTTACTAGAGTTTTGTTAAATGCTATCAATGTGGAAAGTATTTCTTTTTTTAACTTTTTAATGTTTATTTTTAAGAAAGAGAAAGACAGAACATGGAGTGAGGGAAGGTCAGAGGGAGAGATCCAAGCAGGTTCTGGGCTGTCAGCACAGAGCCCAAAGTGCAGCCTGATCTCATGAACCCTGAGATCATGACCTGAGCCAAAATCAGAGTTGGACACTTAACTGACTGAGCCACCCAGGTACCCCAAAAGGGTAAGCATTTCTTTATGTGAATCTACAACTATATGTGAATCTACAAACACCAAAAAAGTTAAATATAAAAAAAAAAACTAGGTGCCTTGATTTATCCAGCATTTCTATTGAAAAAAATGTTATTTTAAAAAAAAAAGAAATGATTGTATTATAATAGAGGGATATAGCTTACATATTAAACAATAAAAATAAACAAATATGTTCAAAAAATAAATGAAAAATGAAAAATAAAATGAAATTCTTCAAAAAATTACTATCACTTTAGAAACCCATCAATTTTGGGTATGAGGTTATCTTTATTTAGCAAGCATTTATTGAAATGGTTATTAACCATGTTTTAAAATTGTTAGAGTATAAACTACTCAGTTTTATTTGAAATTTTTTGATTAGCTATAAACTATTTAAAAAAACTTACCACGGAGGTAAGTTATGTTTATTATACATGGTCTCTTTTTCTTTCAAAATTAAAATTTTCTATGACTATGAAAAATCCTCCCTAAGCTTCCCTATGCTCTTAGTTTAGTCTTCTGTGTTCTTTGTCTTACATTCTACACTCTTGGTTCTGCCTTCTGACTCTGAGTTCCACCATCTGATACCTTACTTTTTTTTTTTCTCAAAAGTTAGCACACAATTGAAAGTATTTGTTATCACCCTGCTTTCAGCCAGGATAATTTTCATAACTGCCATACTTTCATCATTTTATGTCCTCTCTGTTTCTCAGTCTCAAGCTGACAGTGTTTCCCCCTTATTAAAATTCTCAAAAATGCTGTTGATATGGCATAGATTTCATAGGTGCTCCATTGCACAATAGCCAAATTCAAAACTTTTTAATGTATTTCCTTCTTCCTTTTTGATCTAGGTTGACATGGCTGAGGTACAAACATTTAGATGTATCAGTGGACATATAGTTTGATTAAAAAGATCTCTAAGAAATATCCCTTCATTCTTATAACTAAATACTTGCACCTTTTGATATTGTCAAGGTTTCAACAAAATATATTACAGCCATGCACTCATTTTAATTTCTATGCCATGCTTTGTGCAAGCATATCTGAATTGTAACATCTTTTGATCTCTGTATAATCCGATAATTTTCTAACTCATCAATTTATGGTTCCTTTTTTAAAATTAATTTATTTTAATTTTTTATTTTTATCTTTTTTCCTTTTTTAATTTAAATTTTACTTAATTAACATACAGCAGGAGTAGAATTCAGTGATTCATCACTTACATATAATACCTAGTGCTCATCACAACATGTGCCCCTCTTAATGCCCATCACTCATCTAGCCCATCCCCCCCCACTTCCCTCCATCAACCCTCAATTTGTTCTCTATTTCTAAGAATCTCTTAGTTTGCTTCTCTATCTTCTCTTCCTCCTCTTTCCAATATGTTCATCTGTTTTGTTTCTTAAATCTCACATAGGAGTGAAATCATATGTTATTTGTCTTTCTTCTATTGACTTATGTCATTTATCATACTACATTCTAGCTCCATTTTGGGTAGTTCTATTTTTAGTTTTTGAAGAAAACTAAACTAGTTGTTCTTCAGAGTGCTGCACCCATTTGCATTACCATCAACAGGGCAAAAGATTTCCCCTTTCTTCATATCCTTGCCAACACCTGTTGTTTCTTGTTTTATGTGTTGTGAATGTTAGCCATTCTGGAAGATGTGAGGTGGCATCTCATTGTGGTTCATGGGTTTGATTTGCATTTGCCTGATGTCGAGCATCTTTTCATGTGTCTGTAAGTCATCTATAGGTCTTCTTTGGAAAAGTGTCTATTTGTGTCTTCTGCCTACTTCTGAATGTTGTTGTTGTTTTGTTTGTTTGTTTGTTTGTTTAGAAAAAGTGGCTTTCTTATTGTTTTATTTTTTTATTTTTATTTTTTAAATATAATTAATTGTCAAGTTAGCTAACATACAATGTATGCAGTATTCTCTTGGCTTTGGGAGTAGATTCCCATGATTCACTGCTTACATACAACACTCAAGTCTCATCTGAACAAGTGCCCTCCTCAATGCCCATCACCCATTTCCCCCTCTCCCCTGCCCACCCCCATCAACCCTCAGTTTGTTCTCTATATTTAAGAGTCTCTGATGGTTTGCCTCCCTCTCTTTTTGAAACTATTTTTCTCCTTCGCTTCGCATGGTCTTCTGTTTAATTTCTGAAATCCCGCATAAGAGTGGAAACGTATGATATCTGACTTTCTCTGACTGACTCATTTCACTTAGCATAATGTCCTCCAGTTCCATCCATGTTGTTGCAAATGGCCAGATTTCATTCTTTCTCACCGTCAAGTAGTATTCCATTGTGTATATAAACCATATCTTCTTTATTCATTCATCAGTTGATGGGCATTTGGGCTCTTTCCATCATTTGACTTGTCGATAGTGCTGCTATAAACATTGTGGTACATGTCCCCCTATGAACCAGAACTACTGTATCCTTTGGATAATTTCTTAGTAGTGCTATTGCTGTGTCATAGGATAATTCTATTTTTAACTTTTTGAGGAATCTCTACACTGTTTTCCAGAGTGGCTTCACTTTGCATTCCCACCAACAGTGCAAGAGGGTTCTCATTTCTCCACATCCTCACCAGCATCTATTAATTCCTGAGTTGTTAATTTTAGCCACTCTGACTGGTGTGAGGTAGTATCTCAGTGTGGTTTTGATTTGTATCTCCCAATTGATGAGCCATGTTGAGCATCTTTTCATGTGTCTGTTAGCCATCTGGATGTCTTCTGTGGAAAAGTGTCCATTTCTGTCCTATGCCCATTTCTTAACTACGTTGTTTGTGTTTTGAGTGTCGAGTTTGATAAGTTCTTTATAGAGCAATCCTCAGTTTGTTCTGTACAGTTAAGAGTCTCTTATGGTTTGCTTCCCTCTCTTCTTTTCATTAACATAATACCCTCTAGCTCCATCTTCATTGTTACAAATGCTAAGATTCCATTCTTTTTGAAATCAGAGTAATATTCCCTATATTACACAGAGTAATATTACACTATATATATATGTATATACACATATATATACACACACACACATATATATATACATACATATATATATGTGTGTGTGTGTATATATATATATATATATATATATATATACACACACATATATATACAAATACACATATAACTTTTTATTGACTGATCAGTGGATGGACATTTGGGATCTTTCCATAATTTGGCTATTGTTTATAATGCTGCTATAAAACATTGGGGTGCATGTGCCTTTCAAATCAGTATTTTTGTATCCTTTGGGTAAATACATACCTAATAGCGCAATTGATGGTTTGTAGGGTAGTTCTATTTTTAACTTTTTGAGCAAGCTCCATATTGTTTTCCAGAGTGGCTGCACCAGTTTGCATTCCCAAGAGCCATGCAGAAGGATTCCTCTTTCTCTGTATCTTCACCAACATCTGTTGTTGCCTGAGTTGTTAGTTTTAGCCATTCTGAAAGGTGCAAGGTGGTGTCTCATTGTGGTTTTGATTTGTATATATATCCCTGCTGATGAGTGATGTTGAGAACCTTTTGATGTGTCTCTGGGACATCTGGATGTTTTCTTTGGAAAAATATCTATTTCTGTTTTATTTTCTTCCCTGGATTATTTGTTTTTGGGGTGTTGCTTTTGGGAAATTTTTTTTATAGATTTTGGATACTAACCCATTATCAGATATGTCATTTGCAATTTCCTTCTACCATTCCATTCTTTGTTTTGTTGACTGTTTCCTTTGCTGTTGAGAAGCTTTTTATCTTGATGAAGTCCCAACAGTTTCCATGCAGAAAATTCACTAGAAAAGAGTTATTGACCTAAATTTAAAATATAAAAGTGTAATTTTTCTAGAAGAAAATAATAGAAGAAATCATCATAATTTAGAGTAGACTAATCCTGATATAAATCACATACCAAAAAGCATAAACCCTGAAAGATAAAAATGATAACATTGACTTCATGACAATTAAAAACCTTTTGCTCCTTAGGAGACTTTGTTAAAGAAATAAGTAAGGAAGTCAAAATTTGAAGAAAATATACTCACATGCACATATCCAAAACATACATATACACATTTTAAATGGAACTACAACAATGTAATAATATGTGAGTAAATAACCCAACCCAATTACAAATGTATACCACATATGAACACTTAAGTTTCATTGTAATGATCAGTGAACACATGAAAAAATTCTATCATTAATTATCAGAAAATTTCAAAGTGAGACATAAGATACCTACACACTCATCAGAACATCTAAAATTACATAGGGAAAATAGTAAGCGTTGGTGAGAATGTGCAGAACAGAGCTATCACTACTGGGGAATGTTAAATGGCACTTACCATATAATCTTGCAATTATACTCATTGCTATTTATTCAAATAAAAGGAAACACATTTTTGCCAAGGATTTGTACATGAGAGTTCAAAGCAGCTTTATTCTTCTTAAACCAAAATAGGAATGAACATCAAAATCTATAAAAGTTAATGGATGATTAAATTTTGCTATATTTATTCAAGGGAATACAACTCAGCACTAAAAAGAAATAGGCTTATGAAATACATAAGCAGCATAAATTCAATCTATAATTTATTATACTGTATGAAGTAAGTCCAGCACCAGAAATATATGCTTTACGATTGTGCATATATGAAAACCCAGAAAAAAATAGCTAAGCTATGATAGCAAAAAGGAAAGCAGTGATTGCTTGGTTCTAAATGAAAAAAAAAAATAATAATTGAGTGCATGAGGCATGAGAAAACTTTCTGAAGACTATATACCTTGAATGTGGTTGTAGTTACATACATTTATATATTTGCCAGAATATTGAAATCTACACTTACAATAGGTGTATTCCATCATATACCAAATATAGTTCCAAAATCTATTTTAAGTTTACCTCTCATCACCTTTTGGAAAATTATTCTCAGTAAGAACATAACTAATACCTTGGTACAGTATTTGGCATCCTTAGATAATTAGCATTTTTCAAGTATCTCCTTGGTGATTTCCACTTACACGTTGATAACCACTGTTAACAGTTTCATTCTTTATTAAATAAGTGTTTGATTTTCTTGGGATTTTTGCATACAATGTGAGTTTTTAATATATATATATATATATTTATTTATATATATGCATATATGTGGGATTACCAATGTTCACAAAGCAACATGATGAACAAAACATACTTTTTCTTGAATAATTTGAACAAGCTCAAACTTATACAGTAAATTCCCTTATTATAACATATATGAGGATACCACCCAGACTTATTTTATTTAGCTATTTAGATTATCATTTTCTTACCTTCTGATGCAAAGTTTGTCAGATTTTCATACTCTTTGCATATATTCTCTATGGTCCTGTACTTAAAACTTCTGTGAAACGGCTTAACCTTGGAATCTACATAATAGGCAGCATTGTTTTTTACATAATTAGGTAATGCTTTCTTAGTTATTTGTTATAAAATGATTCCAAGTCAGTGTTTACTTTTGTCTTTTTTTTGTACTCTGTTATTAAAAAAACAAACAAAAACAAAAACAAAACTTTTCAATGCTGATCTAGTATGTACTTTGCAGCCAGGGAATACTATATTCTGGGCATGCCTATGGTGGCTGAAATGTTGAAAGATACAATTCTATACTCATAAATGAATGGTGAATACCACAGGCAGTAGCAACTAATGAAGCCACTCAGAAGGCTATTCCTTCAGTTTCTATAAAGACCTTTTTAATGTTTCTCATAGTTGCTTTGTTTTTTCTTTGGTCTTAACTGGAGAGTCTCTGATACTATCCAAAGGGAAGTCCTCAGGGAATCTACATGGAAGCCACAAGGCAAATTTCCAGACCTCAGTGTTAATTAAATTCTAACACTTCTCACAAGGGCGATTTCAGACCATGCTTTTTTCTGCACTCTGGCTATTGGGTATACAAAATTTGAGAAAAAAAAATACACACAGGGAATATGTTGTTTATTGCATAGATGGTATAAAAGGGCCAATAAAATAGCAGGGCGATTACTTAGCTTATTTCCCTTATGGACAAACTGAATGTAGAGTGCTCTAATATACAGCTTGCTGAAAAGAAACATTTAAAGAACATTTAACTAATAAAATGCAATTCCTGAAAAATAACTGAACAGAATAAAGGCTGTGAGTACACCTCGGATATGCTCTGTACTATGTTTCACTTGCCTAGATAGTAGTGGAGTTACTTAATAGTACTTTTATAATTTTGGATATTTCTGCAGTATGGGACAATATTCTTTCTCAGACATTGATTTGGCATGTAGAATAGGCAAGCATAGCTTATAAATCAAAACCACTATAGGGGTGCCTAGGTGGCTCAGTCTGTTAAGCCTCCTAACTCTTGATCTTGGCTTAGGTCATGAGTTTATGGGATCAATCCCCATGTCAGGTTCTGCACTGACAGCACAAATCCTGATTGGGATTCTCACTCTCTCCTTCTGCCCCTCTGGCATTCATTCTCATTCTCTTTCTCAAAAAATAAACTTAAAAAAAGCCACTATAACTAAATTTCAACAATTTATATATTAAATTTTAAATTTTGAAGAATTTTAAACTATTAAATATATAAATATATATAATGTAAATTATATAAACATATATAAACTTATAGACATATGAAATAATATAAACTAAATATATAAACTAATCTTAAAAACGTGTAAGTTTATCTTTGTATTTAAATATTTTATTTGTATAAAAGCATTAAATGATTTAAAATTAATTTTTTCTACCACCAAGTTTCCTCCAACAGTTATATATAACATGCGTAACCCTATTTTTAAAAGGCAGAATTAAATAACCATGATAACTTTTAAAAAGAGAAAAGGAATTTTTTCTCTTTGGGATGATGTAGACCTGATTCTTTTGTCACAGCTCTATTGATATTCTTTTTCAAACAGTTATTTATTCATTTTATATTAATACTAGGAGAAAAATGTCTGTTAAATAATTATTTTATAAAAGCAATAAAAAATACTTTGGACTTTTGATCTTACACTTATCATCTAAATGTTAATATTTTTCTTATGGAAATAAAGAATCAAACTCAGGAAAAATGTTTTTAAAATAGTCCCACTTCTTTCCTCCAACTGTTTTCTTAAATTGTAAGTTCTAAGCCTATTTTTTTTTTTATATTTTGGTAGAAAGAGTTAAAAAACTACAATTCTGAATACTATATTGTACACTTAGTAATATCTTATATTAAATGTTATTTCACATTAATGATTCAATGGAAACAAACTCTATGTTCCTTGAAGAATGAAAGAATTTCTGACTTCAAAGTTATTTTCTCCACTGTTCCTAACTTATGCAGGAAAATTAGTGAATGGAATGACTCTAAAAATAAACAAAGCCAAAATTAGGAAGTTTAAAGGAATACTTACAAAAAATTATTTCCACACAATTGTAGAATCTTACTCTTATTTTCTGGAGATAGAACTTACTTGTCTATCAATCTCCAACCAAACCCTAAATGACGGTGTATAACAGGGGTCACAAAGTTAATACATTTATTGTCATAAGACAACAGCTATGCCTACGAGTTCCATTATAAGAGTTCCACCCCATCCACTAGCTCCTGATCTATATGTTGCAGATCTAACCTTCACCATTTTCTAATGCAAGTATGTGAAATACTCAGTGGTGGAATAAAGCCATGTTCTTCCAGCAGCCACATTTGATGTATTAGCTGGTACTATGGTCTTTTAAAACAACCTACCTTGCTGTTTTAAGTTACATCACTTAAAGGGATGTAACTGTGAGAAATATATTTTCTAGCTCAGTTTGTTTCCTTTAAAAGTGAATTATTATACTATTTACTATGGAACATTATTTTGTAAATCAAGTGAACTAATTCAGGGAAAATTTTTATAAAAATTCAAAATGTTTCTTTTAGCAATTAATTTTTATTATTATTGAGTCTAGGTTTATAATGAAATAATGAATAAATAAATAAATAAATATTCCATTCTTGCTCATATGCCATATTCTGGACTTGTTGGCTTATTTCAGATCAGAGACAATGAGATATGGATGGAACAAACCAAACAGCAGTGACAGAGTTCATTTTTCTTGGGTTTTCTAGTGTTCTCTATCTGCGGCTAACCTTGTTTGTGATATTTCTCACTGTGTATCTGCTCTCCCTCATGGGAAACACCCTTATTATTTTCATTGTTCTCACGGATGTCACACTCCAAACACCCATGTACATTTTTTTAGGAAATCTGTCATTCCTGGAGATCTGGTACACCACAGCCACGGTGCCTAAGTTGCTGGCCACCTGCCTCGCGCAGGTTGTTACCATCTCTGTTTTTGGTTGTATAACCCAGTACTACTTCTTTTTCTCCATGGGAGCTACAGAGTGCATCCTGCTCGCAGTGATGGCCTATGACCGGTACCTGGCCGTCTGCAGCCCTTTAAGGTATTCACTTCTCATGAGTCTTCGGGTGTGCCTGTGGTTTTCAGCTGGATCATGGATTGGGGGCTTCATTGCCCCTCTGCTACCTACTATACTCACCTCCCATCTAAGCTTCTGTGGTCCCCAGAAGATCAACCATTTCTTTTGTGACTCAGACCCCATTTTTAAACTGTCTTGCTCTGATACATTTTTGGTGGAGGCCTTGGGCTACACATGTACATCTGTTGTGATTCTAAGTTCTTTCCTTCTCACTATGTTTTCCTATGGATACATTGTGGTCACAATAATCAAGCTGTCTTCCCAAAAAGCTCAGAGGAAAGCTTTTTCCACATGTGCCTCCCACCTCACTGTGGTCACCATTTATTATGGCACCATTATCTTTGCTTATGTTCGCCCTCCAGCCAAGTACAACTTCACTATTGGTAAAGTGATCTCAGTGTTCTCCTGTGTGGCCACTCCATTGGTAAACCCTCTCATATACACCCTGAGAAACAAAGATGTGAAGAAAGCTTTCAGAAAAGTTCTAACAAGAAAGAGATTGCTTTTGACCAGAAAGATGCAATAAATTTGAGAGATATTTTTAAATAATCAGTTTACAATGGGTTCCCAAGTCACACTTGCAAACCGGAAGAATTAAAAATTACATATAAAATTAATATCATTTAATATGGACATTTTGGGTTGAATTCTACTAAAATAGAATTGTATAACTGCTCTGCTTTAATGTCTTAGTGCAATGCCACAGTGATATGGGTAACTCAAACTTTCTATTCACAAGAGATTCACAACCAGAAAATAGCCTGACTTAATTCCATGTGGTATTTAATTGAATGTTTTCATACTTTACACCTTAATAGTAGGTAAATAGTTGTTTTAATTAAATGATCCAGTGTTATACCATCTGATAGATGGGCTATTATAAATGTGTCAGTTTTTACCTCAAAATAACTCAATCAATAAATGTTGTTAAAAACATATGATGAGCTAGGGACTGCATTTAATTGGTGTTTATATAATTGTGGATATAAACTGAAATAGATACTTATTTAGAAGACTTTGGGTAATTAACTTTTTCTGGATGATAGAAATAGTAGAAATACATTATATTAAAATTTTTCTCGATAATACAACTGGATCTTAAGATATTAGCAGAGGTTGTGGGCACTTGGGTGGCTCAGTCAGTTAAGTGGCCAAATTTCAATTCAGGTAATGATCTCAGCTCCTGAGGTTGAGCTCTGCATCAGGCTCTGCACTGACAATTTAGAGCCTGGAGCCTACTTCAGATTCTGTCCCCCCTCTCTCTCTGACCCTTCCCTGCTCATGCTCTGTCTCTCTCTCAAAAATAAAATAAAATATTTAAAAAATATATTAAAAAATAAATAAAAGGAGAAAAATATATGGACTTTATTAAATATTTTTTATGTGCATATATAGGAGTGTTTAAAAGGAAAATGAAGACCCAAAGAAGCTGTTGGGCCCAAAAGCTTATATATCATTTTAAACAAACAACTATAACTTGTTGGGATATGCCAAGAACAAGGGCTTTGACTAGTATTAGTAAATTGTGGGTGAGTGCCCACCAAACCTATGGGAGGGACTAAAGAATGATTAGTGCCATTTTGGTAGGTTATTCCGACCTCAACAGCTAAACTGCAATATGTGTTCTTGGGACAGGGAGGGCATTTTTCTTATTGGAAATACTATGATTTGCTTTTAGAAAGAAATGGAAGGTCAGGGAATCCTTCCAGCATCTTCTATTTCTCAAGTACTTCCAGCTCAAAATAATCAAAATGACCAAATGGCATTTTGCGGGTAGCATATTTGAACCCCTCAAACCTGGAGATATTTCCTTATCCCATTAATGGTAGTAATCATCCCAAAATAAGATTTCTTGGAAAAATGTATATCTAAGTATTCCATTTATGACTTTATTCATCCAATGGCTCTAACTAGGTTACTTATTTTATTTTCTTTTATTTTTTTTTCTTTTCCTTTCTTTTCTTTTGTTTTCTTTTCTTTTCTTTTATTCTTTTATTTATTTTTGTTAAGGAAGCCAGAATCTGGGGGTGGTTTTGTGTATTTCATAAAGAAAAATGTGAGTCATTTAATCCAACTGCAATTTAAAGACACACAAAAGAAGCTTGCTTGGTCCATTCATTTATTTTAATTATGTGCATTATTTTTATAAACTTTTAGAGCTTACTTTAAAAAACAACAGCAAATATGTTTTCACAGGAAAAGGGAACATTTGGTTATAAAAATAAGCATCACATTCCAGTAGGTAATTCTCATTAAAGAAGATTATCATGAAGTCTCAAAATCTGTGCTGCTGGAGATTAAAGAGTGAGATCATAAAAAAAGGCAAATGTGAGTCAGTGTACAATTATTTCTAACAAGACAATGTCAATACAGAAGTTAAAAATATTTTATTTTGTAGATAAAACCAGAACAGAATTTTAAGAAATTTCATAGAATATAAAGGAGACAAGAAATATTTTACATAGAGAAAAGTTACTTAGAATTTCTTTGCTGAATCTTGACAGTTTACTTATGAATACAGGCTTCACAAAATAAAATAATAATGTATATAAAGGTATCTTTTATAAGTAAGCGATTTCTTGATTAGGAAACTGTAAACATTTTTCTTGTTTGGCTCTAATTTTTCTTGTATAAATTAACTAAAATAAATATTTCCTGTAAATTTTGAAAGTTTCTGCGTAACTGAGTATTTTCTTGTAAAACAAGCTTAACTTATGGAAGTTTTTATGTAAAAAAACTTAACTCAGTTGTATTCTATTATTATTAACAAAACAACACACACACACACACATCATATGTAGTGGTGATGTGGGAAACAAGAGGCAAAAATAAAGTAGATACAACTAAATTCATTTTGGGAAACAAAGGCAGAAAGAAATGTTTATAAAATTAAACCTCCTTGTACCCTGCAGCCCATTTATAAATACTACAGGCAGAGTCAAAGATTTCTCCAACTGAAGACCTGCAGTTAATGTTCCCTCTCAATGTTAATGCTTTGATAGAGGGAAAAACAACCTTATCTTGACAAAAGCCAGGCCGCCAATCCTGTAAGTCTTCTTTAGCATGTGAAAATCCTCTTGGAAACTAACCCTCCTGTTTGCCTATCCAAACTTCCAAGTATAACATCAGTCAATCCAAACATTGCTAGGGCAGCACTTTCTGCCCATGGATACTGTGCCCATGCATTAATAAAACCACCTTTTAAAAAAATATTATTTATTTATTTATTTTTAAATGTACATCCAAATTAGTTAGCATATAGTGCAACAATGATTTCAGGAGTAGATTCCTTAGTGCCCCTTACCCATTTAGCCCTTTCCCCTTCCCATACCCCCTCCAGTAGCCCTGTTTGTTCTCCATATTTATGGGTCTATTATGTTTTGTTCCCCTCCCTGTTTTTATACTATTTTTGTTTCCCTTCCTTTATCTTCATCTATTTTGTCTCTTAAAGTCCTCATTTGAGTGAAGTCAAATGATATTTGTCTTTTTTCTCACTGAAGAATTTCACTTTGCCTAATGCCCTCCACTTCCATCCATGAAGTTGCAAATGGCAAGATTTTATTCTTTTTGATTGCTGAGTAATATTCCACTATATGTGCATACGCACACACACACACACACACACACATATATATCTTGAAAGATTAGAGAAAAAGGGGGGGGAGAAAAAAAGGAAATCGTTTGAAAATTTGTAAAAATGAATACACTGAAGTAGACTAAAGTGAAATGATGGAAATAAAATAGAATTTGAAAAAAAATTACACAAAAGTAAAGAATATAGTAAAATATAAAGAAAAATATTTTAATAAAAATTAAAAATAATGTTTTTTTTTCCTCTTTCTGTATTCAGGAAAAAGAAAATAAATGAAAATAGAAAAAAAGTAAAAAAAAATGAAAATTGAATAGATGGACCCGCTAACAGACTAAATACGACTGAAATTATTTTGTTTTACCCTAGAAGTCAGACTATGAAGAGCTTTATTGTCCATAAATTAATCAGGCCATGAGACTTCTGTTTGTGAAGAGCAAGATTGGCCCAGTTGGGCGGGGCTTAGTGTAAGGGCTCCGTCTCCACTAGATGACGCTGCTAGCCTACTGGGGTGGATTGTTGTGCTGCTCTTAGGTGCATATGTGTATGCTGGGGAGCTTTGAGAATGGCGTCACATAGTTACTCAGTCTCTATTGTCAGAACTCTGTTCTCCCCAATCAGCAAACACACACCCATCCTTTGTCTTCAGCTTTTGTCCACTTCCTGCTTTTACACAAGCCCCAGGTAGTACCTCTCCCCCGAGTTTTGTCTCAGATGTGGCTACCTTCCCTGGTCCCCCACTTCTGAGGGTCTGCAGCTTTGACACGTTCCACCCCTCTGCAAGGATCTGAAATCATTTCAGATACCCCATAAATCCACCTGAAGACTGAGAGAACAAACACTACAGCTAAAGGGAGGGAAGAAGCCACATTGAAGCAGGTAGGAAATATGGGGATGTGGTTTTGGAGAGAAACAGACCTTGGGTGCTACAGAGAAACTGAGATATCTTGTTTGCAGAAAAAGGCCAGAGAGAGAGAAGCACACAGGGGAATGCAATGGGAGAATGCTTTCCCAAGGGAATTGGTTGGGAAAATGAGAGGAGTTGATTTTTTTGTCAGTTCTTGCAACCAGGAAGACTGAAAGACTGGAGTTTTAAAGGTCTGAAGGCTTGGTTGGGATAGAGCCCTGAGAGCATTGCCCTACTCCTGGAGAGAGGGTGGGCAAACTACAATACACACTACATGGGAGCAGAACATGTAGAAACACCAATCCGAAGAGCCTCTGAGGTGTAAAGGGGATAAATTATTCACTCTTCTTGGAGTGTGTCTCTGAGGTGTAGCAATCACAGAGATGCCTCTCCAAGGAAAAAGGAACGGGTTGTTGGACTTTTAGTTTTTTAATGTTTATTTATTTTTGAGAAAGAGTAACAGAGTGTGAGGGAGGGAGAGGCAGAGAAAGAGAGTGGGAGACACAGAATCTGAAACAGGCTCCAGGCTCCAGGCTCCAGGCTCCAGGCTCCAGGCTCCAGGCTCCAGGTACTGAGATGTCAGCACATACCCTGATGTGGGACTTGAACTTGAAAACAATGATCATGACCTAGGCCAAAGTTGGATACCTAACCTACTAAGCCACCCAGGCATCCTAAGCCTAGAGTTTTAAAAGTCAGCAAGATTGGCTGTTCTAAAGACTGGAAGACACTCTGCTCCCTGGAGCAAAGGCAGGCAAACAATTAGAAGATAAAAATTATGGAAGTAGCAATCTTCAAAACGCCTGGACCACAATGGGGAGATTATTTGCACTTCTCAGTGTGCCTCCTGGAGAAGCAATGTGCACAGAGGCACCTGTCCAGGGACAAAGGGGTCACAGCTGGTGAGTTTTCCCTCTCCAAAGACTCAGCATAAATGCAGAGCTGATTCCAGTAAACAGCACAATGCCAACACTTGATGCCTAGCTTGCTTATACCAATCCCACATCCCTGCACTCTGGCAGTACTGCCCTTCTCAGTCAAGCGTGTCTCAGTCCCAGTGTGGTGGACCCCTTCCCCAAATGACCAGCCCAAGCCTTTGTCCTAAGCACATTTCTCAATCATAGAGTTCTGCAGGTCTTCAGTTGTACTAGGAGTATTACTGGAGATCACCTAACAAGTCAATTAGAGCACACCTATTTAGAATTCACCACACTCTGACCAAGGACCAAACACTGTCCACTTCAGGCAAAGAGAGCCTCTGCAGATGAATTTCCTGAAGGATAGAGCAGGCAAATGCTAACATCAGATCACATACAAGGCACACAACAGACATCCCTGGTAGCACCAGGCCTAGATACTATATGACCTCTTCTTTATAAACATATTACTCTTAGGAGCAAGAAACATGCCTGGCTTTTTTTTAAACACAGAAGCATGCAGAGACTTAGACAAAATGCTAAGATGGAGGAATATACCCAAATGAAAGAACAAGATAAGATCATGGCCAGAGATCGGAATGACACAGATATAAGTAACATGCCTGATGGACAATTTAACGAAACAATCATAAGGATACTGACTAGGCTTAATAAAAGAAATGAAGACTTCAGGGAGGCCTTTCCCATAGTCATGAAAGGGATTAAAAAGTCTGTCAAAAATGAAAAAATGCGGGGCGCCCGGGTGGCTCAGTCGGTTAAGCGTCCGACTTCGGCTCAAGTCATGATCTCGCGGTCCGTGAGTTCGAGCCCCGCGTTGGGCTCTGTGCTGACAGCTTAGAGCCTGGAGCCTGTTTCAGATTCTGTGTCTCCCTCTCTCTCTCTGACCCTCGCCCGTTCATGCTCTGTCTCTCTCTATCTCAAAAATAAATAAGCGTTAAACAAAATTAAAAAAAAAAATGAAAAAATGCAATAGCTGAGCTTCCAAACAGATTTGTGCAATGAACACAAGGAATGAAGAAGCAGAGGAATGAATAAATGATATAGAATATAAAAAATGGATAAATAATGGAACATAATTAAGGTGAATTTAGGGAAATAGCAAGTACATAAAAAGTAATAACATATTAGTATAGCAAAAGAAGAAGAGAAAGAAAATTTATTTGAGGAAATAATATCTGAAAATTCCCTAACCTGGGGAAAAAAAGAGATGCCCAGATCCAGCAGTAGCAGAGAACTCCCATCAAAATCGACAAAAGCAAGCCAACAACCAGTCATGTGGTAATTAAAATGCAGAATATAGTGATAATGAAAAAAAATATTTTAAGTAGGAAGACAAAAGTAACCCCTAACTTATAAGGGAAGATGCGTAATGCTAGCTGCAGATCTCTCAATAGAAATTTGGCAAGTCATGGGGCAGTAGTGGCATGATATATTGAATGTGCTCAATGGGAAAAATATATAATGAAGAAAACTCTATCTAGCAAGGCTTTCATTCAAAATAGGATAGAAAAAGAGTTTCTAAGACTAATGAAAGTAATGGAATTTGCCCTCCTAGACAATCACTGCAAGTTATATTAAAGGGGACACTTTGGGTGGAAAAAGAAGGTCAAAAGTGAAAAAGATAGGAAAAGAACAGAGAAAATCTCCAAACACTATGACAAAACAAGTAATAAAATGGGACTAAATACACATCTATCAATAATTATTCTGAATGTAAATGGACTAAAAACTTCAATCAAAAGGCATAGAGTGTCAGAATGGTAAAAAAAAATGTAGTTATATGGTGCCTACAAGAAACTCACTTTAGGCCAGAAGACAGCTGAAGATTGAAAATCAGAGGATGGAGAAGCAATTATCATGGAGAAGGACATCACAATAAAGCCAGAGTAGCAATATTTATCAGAAAAACTAAATTTGAACCAGAGACTGTAACAAGAAAAGTAGGGCACAATACCATGATAAAGAGGTCTATTGAACAAGAACATCTAACATTCGTAAATATTTATGTCCCCAATGTGTGGACTCAACTATATAAACAATAACAAATATAAAGGAACTCATTTATTAGATCATACCATGTATATCTAATCTACCAAGCTCTTTTCAACAACCAGACAAAAATTCATCTAGGATCTAGCATCATTTATATGATTTGTGTGTGTGCATGTGTGTGAGTGTGTGTGTGTTGTTTTTAATTTTTGAATTTAACTTTTTTTTACCTTTTTAATTCCTTTGTTTCCTTCAAAAGGAAAAAACAAAGGATTTTACCCCAAACGAGAGAACAGGAAAAAACAACAGCCAGGGACCGAAACAACATAGATACAAGAAAGATTTCTGAACCTGAATTTAGAATCACGATAATTAGAATACTAGCTTGTGTTGAAAATAGATTAGAATCCCTTCCTGAGGAGATAAAAGAAGTAAACTCTAGTCAGGATGAAATAAAATATGCTTATAACTGAGCGGGAACCTCAAATAGACGCCACGCACGACAAGGATGGATGAAGCAGAGCCATGAATCAGAAAAATATGCAGCCAAGAACTCTTTATCCAGCAAGGCTGTCATTCAAAATAGAAGGAGAAATAAAAAGTTTCCAAGACAAACAAAAATTAAAGGAGTTTGTGACCACTAAACCAGTCCTGTAAGAAATTTTAAAGGGCATTCTCTGAGGGGAGGGAAAAAAATCAACAAAGAATAGAAATGACAAGAGAACAACACCAGAAACTCCAACTCTACAGGCAACATAATGGCAATAAATTCATATATTTCAGTACTCACTTTAAACATCAATGGACTAAATGTTCCAATCAAAACACATAGAGTAACAGAATGGATAAGAAAATAAGATCCCTCTTTATGCTGTTTACAAGAGACCCACTTTAGACTTAAAAATGTCTTCACATTGAAAGTAAGGTATGCAGAACCCTCTATCATGCTAATAGTCACCAAAAGAGAGCCAGAGTAGCCATACTTGTATCAGAATATCTAGACTTTAAAATAAAGACTGTAACAAGTGATGAAGAAGGGCATTATATTAAGGGATCTGTTCACCAAGAAGAACTAAAAATTGTAAACATTTATGCTCCAAATGTGGAAGTATCCAACTATATAACTCACTTAATCACAAACATAAAGAAACTCATTGATAATAATACTATAATCGTAAGGAACTTCAAAACCCCACACTTACAGCAAACTTACAGCACACTTCAACACTTACAACAATGGATAGATCATCTAAACAGCAAACCAACAAGGAAAAAATTTCTTCAAATGATACACTGGACCTGTTGGACTTAACAGATATATTCAGAACATTTCATCCCAAAACCACAGAATATACTTTCTTCTCCAGTGCACATGGAACGTTCTCTAGAATAGATCACATACTGGGACACATATTAGCCCTCAAGAAGTACAAATATGTCAAGATCATGCTGTGCAAATTTTCAGACCACAACATTCTGAAACTTGAAATCAAGGACAAGAAATAATGTGGAAAAATAACGAATAATTGGAGACTAAAGAATATCTTACTAAACAATGAATGGGCTAACCGTGAAGTTAAAGAGAAAATTAAACAGTACATGGAAGCTACAGAAAATGGTAACACAACAGCCCAAAAGCTCTGAGATGCAGCAAATGTGGTCATAACAGGGAAATATGTAGTAATTCAAGCCTTCCTGAAGAAGAAAGAAAGCTCTCAGATACACAACTTAATCCTACACCTGAAAGAGCTGGAAATAATCAGCAAACAAAACCCCAAACCAGGAGAAGACAGGAAATAATAAAGATTAGAGCAGAAATCAATGCTATCAAAACAAACAAACAAACAAACAAAAACAGTAGAACAGATCAATGAACCCAGAAGCTGGTTCTTTGAAAGAATTAACAAAATTGATAAACCAGTAGCCAGTTTGATCAAAAAGAAGAAGGAAAGGACTCAAATAATTAAAATCAAGTATTAAAGAGGAGAGATCACAACCAACACAGCAGCAATACAAACAATAATAAGAAAATGTTATGAGCAATTATATACTAATAAAATGGGCACTCTGGGGTAAATGAATGAATTCCTATAAACATATAGACTATCAAAAATGAAACAGGAAGAAATAAAAAATTTGAACAGATCCATAACCAGTAAAGAAATCAAGTTAGTAATAAAAAAATTTCAAAATAACAAGAGTCCAGGGCTGGATGGCTTCCCAGGGGACATCTACCAAACATTTAAAGAAGGGTTAACACCTATTCTCTTGAAGCTGTTCCAAAAAATAGAAATGGAAATAAAACTTCCAAATGGTTTCTGTGAAGCCAGCATTACTTTATTTCCAAAAACAGAGACGCCACTAAAAAGGAGAACAATAGACCAATTTCCCTGATGAACATGGATGCAAAAATCCTCAACAAGATATTAGCCAACTAGATCCAACCATACATCACAAAAAAATTACTCACCACGACAAAGTGGGATTTACACCTGGAATGCAGGGCTGGTTCAATATCCGCAAAACAATTCACGTGATTCCTCACATCAATAAAAAAAGGACAAGAACCATATGATCCTCCCAATAGATGCAGAGAAAGCATTTGACAAAATGCAGCATCCTTTCTTGATAAAAACCTTCAAGAAAGTAGGGATAGAAGGAGCATACCTCGAGATCATGAAAGCCATATATGAACGACCCAACGCTAATATCATCCTCAATGGGGAAAAATTGAGAGCTTTCCCCTACAGTCAGGAAGAAGACAAGAATGCCACTCTAGCCACTGTTATTCAACATAGTATTTGAAGTCTTAGCCTCTGCAGTCAGACAACACAAAGAAATAATTAAGGCATCCAAATCGGCAAGAAGGAGGTCAAACTTTCACTCTTCACAGATGACATGATACTCTATATGGAAAACCCAAAAGATTCCACCAATAATACTGCTAGAATTGATCCATGAATTCAGCAAAGTTGCAGGATATAAAATCAATGCACAGAAATCGGTTGCATTCCTATACACCAAAAGCAATAGAAGGAGAAATCAAGGAATCGACCCCATTTACAATTGCACCAAAAACCTTAAAATACCTAGGAATAAACATAACTAAAGAGGTGAAAATTCTGTAAACTGAAAAGTATACAAAGCTTATAAAAGAAATTGAAGAAGAAACCAAAAAACAGAAAACATATTCCATGCTCCTGAATAGGAAGAACAAATATTATTAAAATGTAAATACTACCTAAAGGAATCGACATATTCAATTCAACCTCTATCAAAACAACACCAACATTCTTCACAGAGCTAGAACAAACAATCCCAAAATTTGTATGGAATCAGAAAAGACCCTGAATAGCCAAAGCAATCTTGACAAAGAAAACCAAAGCTGGAGGCATCACAATCCAAGACTTCAAGCTGTATTCCAAAGCTGTAATCATCAAGACATCATGGTACCGGCAGAAAAACAGACATTCAGATAATGAAATACAATAGAAAACCCAGAAATTAACCCGCAAAAGTATGCCCAACTAATCTTTGACAAAGCAGGAAGGAATATCCAATGGAATAAAGACAGTCTCTTAAGCAAATGATGCTGGGAAAACTGGACAACGACATATAGAAAAAGGAACCTGGGCCACTTTCCTTCACCATACACAAAAAGAAACACAAAACATAAGACAGGAAGACATCAAAATCCCCGATGAAAAAGCAGGAAAAGCCTCTTTGACGTCGGCCACAGCAACCTCTTACTCAACACATCTCTGGAGGCAAGGGAAACAAAAACTAAAGCGAACTGTTGGGACCTCATCAAAATAAAAACCTTTTGCACACCAAAGGAAACAATCAGCAAAACTGAAAGGCAACCGACAGAATGGGAGAAGATATTTGCAAATGACATATCAGAGAAAGGGTTAGTATTCAAAAATCTATAAAGAACTTATCAAACTCAACACCTAAATAACAAGTAATTCAGTGAAGAAAAGGGCAAATGACATGAACAGACACTTTTTCAAAGAAGACAAGCAGATGACAACCAACACACGAAAAATTTCTCAACATCACTCATCATCAGGGAAATACAGATCAAAACCTTGATGAGATACAACCTCACACCTGTCAGAATGGCTAACATTAACAACTCACACAACAACAGAGGACGTGGAGAAAGAGGATCTCTTTTGCACTGCTGGTGGGAATGCAAAAAGGTACAGCCACTCTGGAAAAAAGCATAAAGGTTCCTCAAAAAATTAAAAATAGAACTTACCCTATGATCCAGCAGTTGCATTACTAGCTATTTATTCAAGGAATACAGGCATGCTGTTTCAAAGGGGCATGTGCATCGCAATGTTTGTAGCAATAATATCAACACTAGCCAAAGTATGGGAGAGCCCAAATGCACATCGGTGTAAAAATGGATAAAGGTGTGGTATATATATCCAATGGAGTATTACTCAGTAATCAAAAAGAATGAAATCTTGCCATTTGCAGCTACATGGATGGAATTAGAGGGTATTAAGCTAAGCGAAATTAGTCAGAGAAACACAAATATCATATGAATTCACTCATCTGAGGACTTTAAGATAGAAAACAGATGAACATAAATGAAGCAACACAAAAATAATATAAAAACAGGGATGGGGACAAACATAAGAGACTTTTAAATATAGACAACAAACAGAGGTTTGCTGGTGGTTTGAGGGAGGGGGGATGGGCTAAATGGGTAAGGGACATTAAGGAATCTACTCCTGAAATCATTGTTGCACTATACACTAACTACCTTGGATGTAAATTAAAAAAATAATGATAATTAAATTACTTAAAAAAGAGAGGAAGAAAACAAACTGAATGTTATTGGAGAGAGGTGAGTTGGAGATTGGCTAGATTGGTGATGGGTATTAAGGATGGCAATTGTGATGAGAACTGGGTGTTATATGTAATTGATGAATCACTGTATTCTCCTGAAACCAATATCGCACTGTATGTTACCTAACTGCATTTTAGAAAAAAGAAAAAAAAAAAAAAAGAAAAAGAAATGGGCAGAAGACTTAAATAGACATTTTTCCAAAGGAGATTTACAGATGGCCAACAGAAAAATGGAAAGATGCTCAACATCACTCATCATCAGGGATACAAATCAAAACTTCAATTAAATTCCACCTTACACTTGTCAGAATGGTAAAATTAACAGCACAAAAGCAACAGGTGTTTCTGAGGGTGAGGGTAAAATGAACACTCTCACACTGCTAATGGGATTACAAATTGGTGCAACCACTCTGGAAAACAAAGAGTTAATACTAGAACTACCCTATACTCCAGCATTCGTGGGACTAAGTATTTACCTAAAAGATACAAAAACAATAACTCAGAGGGACACATGCACCCTGATTGCTTATAGAAGCATTACCAACAATACCCAAATTATGGAAACAGACCAACTGTCCATTGACTGATGAAGGGATAAAGATGTGGTATATACCCAGCCATGAAAAAGAATGAAATTTTGCCATTTTCAATGATGTGGATGGAGCTAGAGAAGATTATTCTAAGTGAAATAAGCCAGGCACAAGAAGACAAATACCCTATGATTTCACTCATATGTGGAATTAAAGAAACAAGTGAACATAGTGGGAGAGGGAAAGAATAGAAAACCAAGAAATAGACTCTTAACTATATTGAACAAACTCTTACCAGATGGGAGGCAGGTGGAAGATAGGTTACATAGGTGATGGGGATTAAGGAGGGCACTTGTGATGAGCACCAGGTATTGAATTACTAAGTTCTACACCTGAAACTAATATTACACTCTGTTAACTAACTGGAATTCAGATAAAATTTGAAGGAAAAAAATAAAATATTATGAAACTGAATCCAATAATATATCAAAAATCATTCACGATAGTCAATTGGGATTTTTTCCCCTGAGATGCAAGTGTATTTCAATATTCACACATCAATCAACACACAACATGATGTCAAAATTTAAGGATAGAAACCATATGATTAGTTCAGTAGATGCAGAAAAATCATTTAACAAAGTAAAGCATCTATTCATGATGAAAACTCTCAACAGAGGAGGTTTAGAGGGAACATACATCAGTAGAGTAAAGGTAACGTATGAAAAACTGAGAGGTAGCATCATACTAAAAGGTATGATGGTAAGACTCCACTAGAAGACTGCTAGCATTGATAAATAAAGTTAGTAAAATCACCAGATATAAAATCAATACACAGAAATATGTTGTATTTCTATAAGCTAATATTGTAGTAGTAGAAAGATAACAATCCCATTTACAATTGCAACAAAAATATTGTAATACCTAGGAGTGAAACATATCCAAGGAGGTGAAATGATTGTATGTGATAACAATAAAACATTGATGGATAAATTGAAGATGACACAGGAAAATAGTAAGATATTCCATGCTCATGGGTTGGAGGAAGACACATTATTAAACTATCTGTACTACTTAATGCAAACTACAGATTTATTGTGTTTCCTATCACAATACAAGCAATATTTTCCACAGTCCTAGAACAAATAACCCTAAAACGTGTATGGATCCACAAAGTATCTTAAATAGCCAAAACAATCTTGAAAAAAAAAATAACAGAATTGGAGATATCACAACCTCAGATTTCAAGATATACTACAAAGCTATAGTAATGAAAATAGTATGATTCTGGTACTAAAATAGATACAAAAATGAATAGAACAAAATAGAACCCACAAGTACACCCAAGATTGTATGGTCCATTAATCTTCAATAAAGAGAAGTGAATATCCAATAGAAAAATATAGTATCTTCAAAAAATAGTGTTTAAAGACACTGGACATATGCCAGAAAAACAAAACAAAACAATACAAAACAAAACAAAACAAAACAAAGAAAACTTGACCACTTCCTTACATCATACTAAAAAGTAAATTCAAGGTGAATTAAATAACTAAATGTGAAACCTGAAACCATAAAAATTCTAAACAATGGCAAAGGTAGTATTTTCCCTGACATCAGTCATAGCAATATCTTTCCTGATTTGTCTCCTGAGTCAAGGGAAAGAAAAAAGAAATGTATTGTGATAACAACAACAACAACGACAGGAACAACTTTAGCACAGAATTTGACACGATCAACAGAAATAAAAACAACCTACTGATTGGGAGAAGATATTTGTAAATGATATATCTGATAAAGTGTGAGTATCCAAAATGTATGAAGAACTAATACAAATCAACACCAGAAAGACAAATAATCCAATTAGAAACAGAACACATGGGCAGAACACATGAATAGCAATTCCTCCAAGGAAGATTTAGAAATGGTCAACTGATACATGAAAAGATGCTCAAGATCGCTCATTATCAGGGAAATGAAATCAATAGCACAAAGAGTTCACCTTACAGAGGTCAGAATGTCTAACTTGAAAAGCACAAGAATGAACAAGTGTTGGCAAGGATGTGGAGAAAAAAGAACACTCATGCACTTTTGGTGTGAATGCAAATGGGTGCAGGCACTATGGACAAAAGTATGGAGTGCCTTCAAAAAGTTAAAAATAGAATTACCATATGATCCGATAGTTCCACTGGGCATTTACCTAAAGAATATGCAAACACAATTTAAAAAGACCTATGTATTCTTTATTTCGTCATTATTTACAGTAGCTAAGTTGTGGAAGCAGCTTGGGTCCATTGATAGATGGATGGCTAAAGTAGATGTTGTGTAGTCACACAATTCAACCATAAAAATAATAAAATCTTGCCATTTCAAAAACATGGATGGGTCTATAGTGCATTATGTAAGTAAAATGAGTCAGAGAAAGGCAAATATCATAAGATTTCTCTTCTATATGGAATATAAGAAACTAAACAAATGCACAAAGACAAAATAGAGACAAAACAAAGAAAAGGAAACATAAATATAGATACCAAATTGAATGTTACCGGGGCAGGTGGGTATGGGAGTGGTGAAATATGTGAAGGGGTGTAAGAATACACTTATTGTAATGAAGACTCAGTAATGTATAGATTTGCTGAATCACTATATTTTACACCTGCAACTAATATAACATTGTATGTTAACTAATGGAATTAAAATAAAAACTTAAAAAGCAAAAAAAAAAAAAATAAATAAAAGTTCAATGGAAGTATGAGAGATAAAATAAAATTTCCTCTTTGTGTATGTTTTTATAATATTTGTGCGCACATATAATTTCTTCAGTATATTTTACTAAATATGTGAATGGAAAATTCCTGTATCCTTACACAAGTCATTCTGAATTATAGAACAAAAATTTAGCCTTTGAAACAAATTCACGGATTAGCACATTTTAACAAGATCAATAGAAATAGGAAAGGTAAATTTACAGGCCAGCATATTCATTACACAGACACAAATCTACCAAAGAAATATAAATTAAAAAAAAAACATACATTTGTTAAATTCAAAATGCAATGTTTAGTTTTAGAAAGTCTTTTTATTCACTATATTAACATAAGAAAAACTAAAAGTATTATCATTGTAAAGAATTTAGAATCTACAAAATCCATTTTTAGGGTGAGTAATCATTAGTAAGTTATAAAAAGAAAATGTAGGGGTTCCTGGGTGGTTCAGTGGGTTAAGTACCTGACTTTTAATTTTTGGCTCGGATCACAATCTCATGGTCATGATATTGAGCTTTATGTCAGGGTCTGTGCTGCGCATGGAGTCTGCTCAAGATTCTCCTACTCCCTCTCCCCTTGTCCTTCCCCAGTCACACACTCTCTTTCTCTAAAGAGAATGAAGAAAGGAAGAAAGAAAGAAAGAAAGAAAGAAAGAAAGAAAGAAAGAAAGTTAGTTTAGAATCATTTTTTAAGGTGACAAAGAAATCCCTGTTAGAATAGGAAGTGATCTGATACATAGAAACAGTAAACATTGTCAAGTGTTCATTTCCCACATAATAAAATTAAGCAAAAACGTTCAGATCCAATGTTACCAGAATCTGGAAAACAGAATTTTACAAAAGAATAAAGACTGTTGAAACAAACAAAAAATAGTGACTTGGAAACAGTAAGACCATGTTTTCAACATTTTTTATCTGCCTCTCAATAGGTTTGGTAGTGTTATCGCAATAAAATCTTAAAGCAGCAACAGTCTAAATGTAGTGGCATGCCATATTCCTATTGTGAAACTTATGTTCCTGGTTATAGAGGGAACGGAGTAGACCTAACACATATTATTGCATTTGTGACACTTCTAACCGGTCTTGGGGCCCACCTGAAAGACAATGATGCAAGGAGGATGTTTTATATACATAACTCAGAACACTGACAGAGAGCATGGAGGTTGTTGCTAAAAAAATGCTACAATAAGAACTGATAAACCACAGATCTCTGAGGAAAAAAAATTGCTAGTCAATGTATACAAAGGTTATCAAAGGCCCATAAGAAAAAGATGAAAGAGATTCAATGGTAATTTATGACTTTCAGAAATAGAGATGCATACAGAAGAATTTAGAAATCCACATGCATACTCACAGTAAGGTAAATTCAGGAAACACTGAAAAAGACTCAAGTCTTTTCCAAAGGTTGATCCCCAGTGCAATGTTGTCAAAGTGCAGAAGAGTACACGAAGCAAAAAGCCAACATGTAAAAACTGAGTGAGCTGTTTGTATGTTTCTTTCTTTTTTTTCTTTCAGTGTTTGAATCTTTTAGTTCCTGTAAATGAAATAAATCTTTTTCAAAGTACTAGCTTAACACAAACTAAAGTGAACTAAAGGAAAAGTCACTAAACATAACAAGGAACTGTATTTCCAAAATGCATTAGGTTGGTACTAAACAAATTTCTAGAGCCTTTAGAAACGTAAAATTAGCTATTTTTGCCGAAGAGTAAGCATATAACTTCCAGTTACAAAGCAAACTTCCAGTTAAAAGCAAAACGTCTAATATCCACACACACAAATAAATCATGACACACAAACCTTCAAACCAAATCTGTCCTAGGTTTTGTATCTAAATCAACCTCTTCAGGCTCTAGTCTTTAATTCTCCCATAAATATTTTTAAAGTAGTAGTAACATACTAAAACAATTTTATAAGCAGTCAAAGATCTCCACCAAAAAACTGAATACCCACCCAGTCAGGAAAAAGTCACATTGAAATGGTAGGAAAGTTTGTAGGGTTTTTATTCATATTTGTCTCATCACTTCCCTAGTGCTGCTAGGAATAATATAGTGGGGAGGAATGTCAAAAATCCGTAATCCTACCCTGTGGCTAGATGGAGCAGAGCATAACTTATTGGAAACATTATAAACAGTCTGAAGGATGTCTTAGGTACTCTTTTCTGTCTCTACTGAGTCAGAGACCAGACAAGCAAACATGACATAGCTATGATTTCGGTCTGGCAAAATCTGAAGAAAACAAACGCTGCTACCATGATATGCATGAGATATGCATGGTGCTATACATTTGAAGATAATAGGATCAAGAAATTATGGAGAGAGGGATACAATAAAATAGCTGGCACCCAAGAAGATACTGGAGTATGAATCTCTAAACACTATTTTAAAATAACTGTGCATGTGGGGACAATTAGGGGAGAGGGATGGAAATCACAGTGCCGGGGAGGAAATGTGCTGAGAAGAAAATGTGAGGATATCTTAAACCTATTGCCTAGCCTGATACCAAGGCTCAGAACATACGCTTCTTTGACAGTAAGGAATTTTTTGAAGAGGAGACTGTTTTTGTAAATGCCAATTATTTAACAAACCATCAAAAGGCATTTCAAGAAACAGGAAAACAGATCATTCAAAGAAACAAATAGGGGGAATGGAAAATAGCAGCAGTGTAAGAAGACTGTACACTAGACTTGCCCCATTAATACAAGTAGATAACTATTAAATCTGCCTAATACCCCAGAAATCCCCCTGAACACTGAAATAATGACTCCACAACTGAAAGAAGAGAAGACACCACGCTAAAATGGTAGGGAGTGCAGAGATATGGTTTAGGGGAGAAAAAAAAATCGTGGGTGATGCAAAGGGGAGCTGTGTTCACAGAGAAGGACAAGAGAGAGAGAGAGAGAGAGAGAGAGAGAGAGAGAGAGAGGTATACAGGGGAATACACTAAGAGAAGATTTTCCAAAATCATTGGCTTAGAAAATTAGAAGGGTGGAATTTCCTGAGTTCTTGCAAGCAACAATGCTAAAAGCAAGGAGTTTTAAAAGTCACTGGGCTTGGCTTGTACAGAGCCTGGAAGGCAAAGTCCTGCTCTTGGAGAGAAGGCAGGCAAACAACTGGGAAGCAGGCAGCCTGGAAACAGCAAATTAAAGAAATGCTGTGACATATGGACCAGGGGGATTATTCACCCTTTTCAGAGTGGGTATCTGAGAGGCAGCATTCACAGAGACAGTTGTAATGAACATAGGAGCTGACTTGTGCCTTTACCCCGCCCTGGCAATCAGCATGAGCACAGAGCCAACGGTAGGAAGCAACAAAGCACCAATATTGGCTACCTAACTTGCTTACCCCAAGCCCCACACCTCTGCACTCTAGCAGGAATACTCCCCCCAGTCAAGCTTGCTGTAGTTCCATTATCATGGGTTCCTACCCCAAAAGACTAGCATAAACCTCTGCCCATACCATGTGTCCAGGCCAGAGAGTTCTGCAGTGCCTCATTTCTGGTGGAGTTGTTGTCGGGTCTCATTTCACAAACAAATCAGAGCACACCTAGGTAAAACTATGATATTCAGGCCAAAGATGAAACACTGTCCACAACAGGCAAAAAGAGCATCTGAATACAACTGGCCTGAAAAATAAAGTAGACGAAACACAAGAGCATAGCACACATAACACACAAAGAAGACACCTCTTGAAGCACCAAGCCCTGGGCATACACAACATCTTTTTCATGAGCCCATTACATTTAGGAGCAGGAGACATAACTATCTTTTCTAACAAAGAGAAGAAGGTAGAGCCATAGACAAAGTTCAAGGATGTAGGAATTTATCACAAATGATTGAACAAGATAAAACCACAGCCAGATATCTAAGCAACACAGATGTAAGTAACATGCCTGACAGAGGACTTAAAGCAAAAATCATAAGGGTGCAAAGTGGACTTGACAGAAGTATAAGAGACATCAATGGACCCTTAACACTGAGACTAAATATTTAAAAAATAAACCAATAAGAGATGAATAAAGCAATAAACAACACTAGAAATAAGTTTGATGCAATGAACTCCAGGTTTGAAGAAGCAGAGAAACAAATCAGAGAACTGGAAGACAAAATAATGGAAAATAATGAAGTTGAAAAGGCAGAGAAGAATTAGACAGCACACGAATAGACTCAGTGAACTCACTGACTAAATCAAATTTAGTAACATTCTTATTATAAAAGTTCCAGAAGAAAAGAGAGAAACAAAGGGAAGAAAATATATTTCAAGAAATAAGAGAAGAAAACTTCCTTAATCTGGGGAAGTAAACAAATATCCAGATTCATGAGGCACAGAGAACTCCAGTAAAAATAAAATAAAATAAGTAATAAAATAAATAAATAAATAAATAAATAAATAAATAAATACAACAACAAAAACATTCCAAAACCCAGACATGTTATAGTAACATTTGCAAAATGTACCGATAAAGAAAAAATCTTTAAAGCAGCAAGACACAAGAAGTCCTTAATATACAAGGGAAGATCCATAAAGCTAAATAGATATTTCTTAACAGAAACTTGTCAAGCCAGAAAGGAGTAGCATGGGTTATACAAAGTGCAAATTGTGGAAAATATGCAGCCAAAAGTATTCTATCCAGAAAGGCTATCACTTAGAATAGAAGGAGAAATAAAGAATTCCCCAGACAAACAAAAATGTATGGAGTTTATGACCACTAAAACAGGTGTGCAAAAAATATGAAAAGGGATTCCTGGAGGGAAAGGGAGAGAATAAAAGTGACAAAGAAAATAAAGAACAGTAATATCTCAAAAAACAAAGATAAAACAAGTTAAAAAATGGCAATATGCATATCTATCAGTAATTACTCTAAAATTAAATCGACTAAATGCTCCAATCAAAAGGCAGGGTGCCAGAATGGATTAAAAAAAAAACCAAACTCATCTCTATGGTGTCTACAAGAGATTCGTTTTAGACCTAAAGACACCTGCATATTGAAAGGAAGGGGATGGAGAAATATTTATCATGCAAATAGATGTCAAAAGAAAACCAGAGTATCAATACTTATTTCAGAAAACTAGACATGGAAACAGACTGCAAAAAAAGATAAAAGAGGTCACATATCACAATAAAGGGGACAACACAAGAAGAAGATTTAACCATTATAAATATTTATGCCCCTAACATGGATGTATCTAAACATATAAAACAGATAATAAAAAACATAAAGGAAATAATCAGTAACAATGCAATAAAAGTAGAGGGACTTTAACAACCCACTTGCATCCATGGACACATCATCTAAAAGGAAAATCAACCAGGAAAATACTTTGAATGACACACTGGACCAGATGGATTTTGGAGATATGTTCAAAACATTGCATCCTAAAACAGCAGAATACACATTTTCAATGCCACATGGCACATACTCCAGATTAGATCATGTACTCAGTCACAAAAAAAGCCTCCACAAATTAAAGCTTAATGAGGTCATACCAGGTTGATTTTCTGACCAGAAAAATATGAAAATAGAAGTCAACCACAAGAAAAAATAGGAAAGACCACAAACACGAGAATGTTAAACACCATGCTACTAAATAATGAATGGGTCAACCAAAAAAAATCTAAGAAATAATAATAATAATAAAATGCATGTATAAAAATGAAAACACAATGATTCACAAACTTTGGTATGCAGCAAAATCAGTCCTTAGATGGAAGTATATAGCAGTACAGGTCTGCCTTAAGAAGTAAGCAAATTGTAAAATGAATAACCTAAACTAACACCTAAAAGAACTTACCAAAAAATCATAATAATAATAAGGCCTGAAGCCAGCAAAAGAAGAAAATAATAAACATTAGAGCAGAAAAAAATGATAGAGAAACTAAAAATAAATAAATGAATAAATTAATAATAAATAAATAAAAACAGATCAATGGAACTGAAAGCTCATTCTTTGGGGAAAAAAATCGGTAATAAAATTAATAAACCTCTAGTTAGACCTTACAAGGGGAAAAGAGAAAGAATACCCATAAACAAGATCACAAATGAAAGAGGGAACACTATAAAAATATGAACAATTATAAGTACATATTATGAAAAACCATATGCCAAAAATTTCACATCCAAGAACAAAAGGTAAATTCGTAGAAACACACAAATTACTAAAATGAGAGGGAAAAACTAGAAAATTTGAATTGAATGATAACCAGCAAGGAAATTGAGTCAGTAGTAATAAAACAAACAAACAAACAAAAAACACAAAAAAAAACCCTCAAAGTAACAAAAGCTCAGGGCCAGATCATTTAACAGGTGAATTCTACCAAACATTTGAAGGAGAGTTAATACCTATTCTCTTCAAACTATTCCAAAAAATAGGAAAGGAAGAAAAACTTCCAAACCAATTTTATGAAGCCAGCATTACCCTGATACCAAAACCCAGTAAGATTCCACTAGAAAAGAGAAATATAGGCCAATATACCTGATGAACATGGATACAAGCATTCTCAATGAAAAATGAACAAAACAAACAATAGAATTAAAAAAAAACTCATTTACCATGTTCAGGTGGGAATTATGCCTAAGCAGCAAGTGTGTTTCAATATTTGCAAATCAATTAACATATTACACCACATTAATAAAAAAAGAGATAAGAACCATATGATTATCTGAATAGATGCAGGAAAAGCACTTCAGGAAGTACAACATCATTCATGACAAAAATCCTCAACAGGTAGGTTTAGAGGGAGCATACCTCAACAAAATAAAGGTCATTTCTTAAAAATCCACAGTTAATATCATCCTTAATAGGGAAAATTTCAGAGCTTTTCCTTTATGGTCAGGACAAAACAAGGATGCCACTCTCACTACTGTTATTTTACATAGCATTGGAAGTCACAGCCACAGAAATCAGAGAATATATACAGATAAATGTCATCCAAATCAGCAAGGAAGAAGTAGAAGTTCCACTATTTGCAGAAGACATCATACCCTATATAGAAAATCTGAACAACTCCAAAAAAAAAAAAAAAAAAAAGATTGCTAGAATTGGTACACAAATTCAGTAAAGTTATAGGATACAAACTAAATGTACAGAATTCTTTTGCATTTCTATACACATAATGAAGCAGTAATAAGAGAAATTTAAGAATCAATCCCATTTAGAACTGTCGCAAACACAATAAGACATTTAGACATATAGCTAACCAAAGACATGAAAGACCTGTGCTGTGAAAACTACATTACCCTGATGAAAGCAATTCAAGAAGACACACAAAAAATTAAAAGAACTTTCATGCTCATGTATTAGAAGAACAAATATTGTTAAAATGTTGATCTTTCAAAGCAATCTACACATTTAATGTAACCACAATCAAAATACATGGAGCATTTTTCACAAACCTAGAACAAACTATCCTGAAATTTTCAGGGAGCCACAAGAGACCCCAAGTATCCAAAGCAAAGCAAACCCAGAGACATCACAATTCCAGATTTCAAGTTATATTAGAAAACTGTTGTCATCAAAACGGTATGGTATCATCACAAATTAGACACATAGAGCAACTGAACAGAACAGAAAACCCAGAAGTGAACCCACAATTATTTGGTCAACTCGTCTTTGACAAAGCAGGAAAGAAAATCCAATGGAAAAAAAGATCTCTTCAACAAATGGTGTTGGGAAAACTAGATAGCAACATGATAAAAAGAATGAACCTGGATCACTTTATTACACTATATACAAAAATGAATTGAAAATGAATTAAAGTTGTTTTTTTTTATTTTTTAATGTTTATTTTTGAGAGAGAGAGAGAGAGAACAGGAGTGAGGCAGGGGGTGGGGGTGGTGTAGAGAAGGAAGGAGGCATGGAATCCTAAGCAGGCTCCAGGCTCTGAGCTGTCTGCACAGAGCCCCATGCAGGGCTCAAAGCCGTGAACCACAAGATCATGCCCTGAGCTGAAGTCGGACGTTCCACCAACCAAACCACCCAGGCGCCCCAGATTAAAGTTCTTAATGTGAGTCAGGAAACCTTCAAAATCCTAGAGGAGAACACAGGCAGTAGCATCATGGATATTGGCCATAACAACTGCTGATTAGATATGTCTCCTGAGGCAAGGTAAAACAAAAGCAAGAGTGAACAATTGAGACTTCATCCATGCAAAAAGCTTCTGCACAGGGTAAGAAATTTAAAAAAAAAGCCATCTAAGAAGTGAGAGAAGGTATTTTCAAATGATGTTTCTGGTAAATGGTTAGTATCCAAAATATATAAAAACTTGTAAAAGTCAACACCCCAAAAAACAAATAATCCAATTAATAAAAGGGCAGAAGTCATGAGTAGACATATTGGCAAAAAAGACCTAAAATGGCTAACAGACTCATTAAAAGATGTTCAACATCACTGATCATCAGTGAAATACTGAAATCAAAACTACAATGAGATATCACTTCATACCTGTCAGAATGGCTAAAATTAACAACACAGGAAACAATAAGTATGGTGAGGATGTGAAAAAAAGAGTATACCTCTTATACTTTGTTGGTAATGCAAACTGGTGCAGGCATTCTGGAAAATAGTAAGGAGTTTCCTCAAAAAGTTAAAAATAGAACTATCCTATCATCCAGCAATTTCACAACTAGGTATTTATCCAAAGAATACAATGATATTGATTTGAAGGAATACCTACCCCCTGATGTTTATAGCAACATTATCAACAATAACCAAATCATGGAAACAGCCCAACCGTCCATTGACTGATGAATGGGTAAAGAAGATGTGGTATATATACAGTGGAATACTACTCAGCCATAGAAAATTATGTAATCTCGGTATTTGCAAGGATGTGCATGGAGCTACAAAGTATTGTCCTGAGTGAAATAGGTCAGTCAGAGAAAGACAAATACCATATGATTTCACTCATAGGTGAAATTTAAGAAATGATACAAGAAATTATAGGGGGAAGAAAGAGAAGAAAACCATGAAACAGAGTCTTAAAAATAGAGAACAAAGTGAGGGTGACCAAAGGGGAGATACTGGGGTATGGTTTCAATAGGTGATGAGGATTAAGGAGAGCACTTTTTGTCATGAGCATCATATGTTTTTCTAAGTGATGAATCACTAAATTGTACATTTGAAACCAATATTACACTCTATGTTAACTAACTGGAATTTAACTAAAAACTTAAAAAAAATAATATAAATTGAGAATAATTTAAGATTATTCAGCAACATTATCAAGTGTAATCATATTTTATTATAGGAATCCCTGAATAAGTGAGAAAGAAGGGGGCAGAAAACTTTCAGTTGAAGAAACAATAGCTGAAAACATCTCTAACCTGGAGAAGGTAACAGACATCCAGATCAAAGAAACACAGAGAGCTACTACAAGATGAACCCACAGAGGTATACAGAAGAGACATCATCATTAAAATGGGAAATAGTAATTAAAACAGATAGTTATAAAACCACCAAGAAAAAAAAGTTATATATTGGGGAAATTCAATAAGGCTATGTCATCTTATTAACCAGCAGAAATCTGTAGGCCAAGAGAGAGTAACAGGATATACTCAAGGTACTGGGGAAAAATACTGGAAATAAAAATACTCTATCCAGCAAAATTATCATCAGAATGGAAAGAGAAGTAAAGCATTACCTGGGGAAATATATGTTAAAGAAGTTCATCACTGCTAAACCATTCTTGTGAGAAATATTAAAGGAAAGTCTTTGGGAATAAGAGGCCATAAGTAGAATTTAGAAAATTATAAAAGGTAAAAAAAAAAATCACAGGACAAAATGCACAATTAAGATAATAAATCAGTAATTTATAAAGCTAATGTGAAGGTTAAAATACAAAGAAGATAAATTATGTTTATAAAAATTAGTAGAGATACACAAAATAAAAGTATGTCAAATATGACATCACATGCCTAATACATGAAGAGGGCATTACAAATTTGCTGCATTTACAATGTGTTTCAATTTAAGCAACTATCAATTTAATAAAGACTTCCATACCCATAAAATGTTATATTTGAACCAAATGATAACCACACAGCAAAAGTCTATAATAGATACACACACACACACACACACACACACACACACTCACACACCAAATAAATGAATGGAAAAGAATCCAAGCATTATATTAAAGACAGAAAACTATATAAACCACAAGGGACGAGAATGAGAGAAAACAAGGAATAGAGAAGAATGACAAAAACAACAAGACAACAACAAAATGAGAATAAGCACACATCCATAAATAATTACTTTTTGTGTAAATGGAAAAAAATCTTCATTCAGTAGGTTTAAGGTGACTGAACAGATTAACAAAGAAAGATGTAGTAGCCATAGTTGTATCAGAAAAAATGGACTTTAAAACAAAGAGTGTAGCCAAAGAAAAATCTGGGCACTACCTAATGAAAAAGGGATCAATCCAACCAGAGGATATAACAACTGTAAAAATCTAGGCAACACATCAGAACACCTAATACATAAATCAAATAAAACAGACATAAAGAGGTAAATTAACAGTAGTATAAAATGTGTTGGAATATTAATGTCCCACTTCCATAAGTGGATACATAATCCAAACAAGAGTAATGAAACAGTGTTTCTGAACATCACATTAGAGCAAATGGACCTAAAACATAGGTACAGAACATTTGATCCCAAAACAGCAAAATACACATTCTTTTCCAGTGTACATGCAAAATTCTTTGAAATAGATCACATATTAGACAACAAAATAAGTCTCAATGAATTTAAGAAGATTGAAATGATACCCAGCATCATTTTGACCAAAAAGGTAAAAACTAGAAATCAATTACAAGACAAAACCTGGAAAAAAAAAAAAAAACAGAAGTACATGGATACTAAATAACATGATACTAAACTAAACAATGAAGGGATCACCAAAAAAAATCACAGAACTTAAAAATATGTGGGAAAATAACAATGAAAACAAAATGATCGAAAATCTTTGAAGTGCAGGAAA
>NW_026463971.1:0-58268 GCF_027475565.1 Acinonyx jubatus
TGGTATCTGTCTTTCGCTCTATGACTTATTTAACTTAATATAACACTCTCCAGTTCCATCCACATTGCTCCAAATGGCCAGATTTCATTCTTTCTCATTGCCAAGCAGTATTCCATTGTATATAGAAACCACATCTTCTTTATCCATTCGTCAGTTGATGGACATTTAGGCTCTTTCCATAATTGGGCTATTGTTGAAAGTGCTGCTACAAACAATGGGGTTAAAGTGCCCCTAAGCATCAGCACTCCTGTATCCCCTGCGTAAATTCCTAGAAGTGCTATTGCTGGGTCATAGGGTTGATCTATATTTAATTTTTTGAGGAACCTCCACACTGTTTTCCAGAGCGGCTGCACCAGTTTGCATTCCCACCAACAGTACAAGAGGGTTTTCGTTTCTCCACATCCTCTCCAGCATCTCTAGTCTCCTGATTTGTTCATTTTAGATACTCTAACGAGCGTGAGGTGGTATCTGACTGTGGTTTTGATTTGTATTACCCTGATGAGGGGTGATGTTGAGCATCATTTCGTGTGCCTGTTTGCCATCTGGATGTCTTCTTTACAAAAGTATCTATTCATGTTTTCTGCCCATTTCATCACTGGATTATTTCTTTTTCGGGTGTGGAGTTTGGTGAGTTCTTTATACATTTTGGATACTAGCCCTTTGTCTGATATGTCACTTGCAAATATCTTTTCCCATTCCGTTAGTTGCCTTTTAGTTTTGTTGATTGTTTCCTTTGCAGTGCAGAAGTTATCTTCATGAGGTCCCAAGAGTTCATTTTTCCTTTTAATTCCCCTAATTTGGAGATGTGTCAAGTAAGAAATTGCTGTGGCTGAGGTCAGAGATTTTTTTTTCTGCTTTCTCCTCTAGGATTTTGATGGTTTCATGTCAAACATTCAGGTCCTTCATCCATTTTGAGTTTATTTTTGTGAATGGTGTAAGAAAGTGGTCTAGTTTCACCCTTCTGCATGTTGCTGTCCAGTTCTCCCAGACCATTTATTTATTTTTTTGTTTTTTATTATTATTTATTATATATGTATATATATATTTTATTTATTTTTATTTTTTATTTTTTTTTTCAATATATGAAATTTATTGTCAAATTGGTTTCCATACAACACCCAGTGCTCATCCCAAAAGGGGCCCTCCTCAATACCCATCCCCCACCCTCCCCTCCCTCCCACCCCCCCATCAACCCTCAGTTTGTTCTCAGTTTTTAAGAGTCTCTTATGCTTTGGCTCTCTCCCACTCTAACCTCTTTTTTTTTTCCTTCCCCTCCCCCATGCATTTCTGTTAAGTTTCTCAGGATCCACATAAGAGTGAAAACATATGGTATCTGTCTTTCTCTGTATGGCTTATTTCACTTAGCATCACACTCTCCAGTTCCATCCACGTTGCTACAAAGGGCCATATTTCGTTCTTTCTCATTGCCATGTAGTACTCCATTGTGTATATAAACCACAATTTCTTTATCCATTCATCAGTTGATGGACATTTAGGCTCTTTCCATAATTTGGCTATTGTTGAGAGTGCTGCTATAAACATTGGGGTACAAGTGCCCCTATGCATCTGTACTCCTGTATCCCTTGGGTAAATTCCTAGCAGTGCTATTGCTGGGTCATAGGGTAGGTCTATTTTTAATTTTCTGCGGAACCTCCACACTGTTTTCCAGAGTGGCTGCACCAATTTGCATTCCCACCAACAGTGCAAGAGGGTTCCCGTTTCTCCACATCCTCTCCAGCATCTATAGTCTCCTGACTTGTTCATTTTGGCCACTCTGACAGGCGTGAGGTGATATCTGAGTGTGGTTTTGATTTGTATTTCCCTGATGAGGAGCGACGTTGAGCATCTTTTCATGTGCCTGTTGGCCATCCGGATGTCTTCTTTAGAGAAGTGTCTATTCATGTTTTCTGCCCATTTCTTCACTGGGTTATTTGCTTTTCGGGTGTGGAGTTTGGTGAGCTCTTTATAGATTTTGGATACTAGCCCTTTGTCCGATATGTCATTTGCAAATATCTTTTCCCATTCTGTCGGTTGCCTTTTAGTTTTGTTGGTTGTTTCCTTGGCTGTGCAGAAGCTTTTTATCTTCATAAGTTCTCAGTAATTCATTTTTGCTTTTAAGTCCCTTGCCTTTGGGGATGTGTCGGGTAAGAGATTGCTACGGCTGAGGTCAGAGATGTCTTTTCCTGCTTTCTCCTCTAGGGTTTTGATGGTTTCCTCTCTCACATTCAGGTCCTTTTTCCATTTTGAGTTTATTTTTGTGAATGGTGTGAGAAAGTGGTCTAGTTTCAACCTTCTGCATGTTGCTTTCCAGGTCTCCCAGCACCATTTGTTAAAGAGACTGTCTTCTTTCCATTGGATGTTCTTTCCTGCTTTGTCAAAGATTAGTTGGCCATACGTTTGTGGGTCCAGTTCTGGGGTTTCTATTCTATTCCATTGGTCTATGTGTCTGTTTTTGTGCCAATACCATGCAATCTTGATGATGACAACTTTGTAGTAGAGGCTAAAGTCTGGGATTGTGATGCCTCCCGCTTTGGTCTTCTTGTTCAAAATTACTTTGGTTATTTGGGGTCTTTTCTGGTTCCATACAGATTTTAAGATTGCTTGCTCTACCTTTGAGAAGAATGCTAATGCAATTTTGATTGGGATGGAATTGAATGTGTAGATAGCTTTGGTTAGGATTGACATTTTAACAATATTTATTTTTCCAATCCATGAGCATGGAGTGTTTTTCCATTTCTATATATCTTCTTCTGTTTACTTCATAAGCTTTCTATAGTTTGCAGCATACAGATCTTTTACATCTTTGGTTAGGTATATTCATAGGTATTTTAGAATTCTTGGTGCATTTGTGGATGAGATCAGATTTTATTTGTCTTTCTGTTGCTTCATAATAAGTGTATAAGAACGCAACTGATTTCTGTACATTGATTTTGTATCCTGCGACTTTGCTGAATTCATGTATCAGTTCTAGCAGCCTTTTGGTGGAGTCTATTGGGTTTTCCATGTATAATACCATGTCATCTGCAAAAAGGGAAAGCTTGACTTCATCTTTGCCATTTTTAATGCCTTTGATTTCCTTTTGTTGTCTGATTGATGATGCTACAACTTCCAACACTATGCGAAACAACAGCGGTGAGAGTGGACATCCCTGTCATGTTGCTGATCTCAGGGAGCTAGCTCTCAGTTTTTTCCCATTGAGGATGATTAGTAGCTGTGGGATTTTCATAAATGGCTTTTATGATGTTTAAGTATGTTCCATCTCCACTTTCTTGAGGGTTTTTATTAACAAAGGATGCTGAATTTTGTCAAATGCTTTTTCTGCATCTATTGACAGGATCATATGTTTTTTTTCCCCCTTCTATTAATCTGATGTATCACGTTGATTAATTTGTGAATGTTAAACCAGCCCTGCAACCCAGGAATGCATCCCATTTGATCATGGTGAATAATTCTTTTTATATGCTGTTGAATTCGATTTGCTAGTATCTTGATGAGAATTTTTGCACCCTTGTTCATCAGCGATATTGGCCTGTAGTTCTCTTTTTTTGCTGGGTCTCTGTCTGGTTTAGGAATCAAAGTAATGCTGGCTTCATAGAATGAACCTGGAAGTTTTCCTTCCCTTTCTATTTTTTGGAATAGCTTGAGAAGAATAGGTATTTTCTGTGCTTTAAATGCCTGGTAGAATTCCTCTGGGAAGCCATCTGGTCTAGGACTCTTATTTTTTGGGAGATTTTTGTTAACTGATTCAATTTCTTCACTGATAGTGGGTCCGTTCAACTTTTCTATTTCTTCCTGTTTGAGTTTTGGAAGCGTGTGGGTGCTTAGGAATTTGTCCATTTCTTCCAGGTTGTCCATTGAGTTGGCATATGACTTTTGAGAGTATTCCCTGAATATTGCTGAGGAATTAGTTGTAATAATTCCATTTTCATTCATGATTTTATCTATTTGGGTCCTCTCCTTTTCTTTTTGAGAAGCCTGGCTAGAGGTTTATCAATTTTGTTTATTTTTTCAAAAAACCAACTCTTGGTTTCATTGATCTGCTCTACAGTTGTTTTAGATTCTATATTATTTATTTCTGCTCTGATGTGTATTATTTATCTTCTTCTGCTGGGTTTGGGGTGTCTTTGCTGTTCTGCTTCTATTTCCTTTAGGTGTGCTGTTAGATTTTGTATTTGGGATTTTTTTGTTTCTTGAGATAGGCCTGGATTGCAATGTATTTGCCTCTCAGGACCGCCTTCGCTACATCCCAAAGCGTTTGGATTGTTGTATGTTCATTTTAATTTGTTTCCATATGTTTTTTAATTTCTTCTCTAATTGCCTGGTTGACCCATTCCTTCTTTAGTAGGGTGTTCTTTAACCTCTATGCCTTTCGAGGTTTTCCAGGCATTTTCCTGTGGTTGATTTCAAGTTTCATAGAATTGTGGTCTGAACGTATGCATGGTATGATCTCAATTCTTGTATACTTATGAAGGGCTGTTTTGTGACCCAGTATGTGATCTACCTTGGAGAATGTTCCATGTGCACACGAAAAGAAAGTATATTCTTTCATTTTGGGATGCAGAGTTCTAAATATATTTGTCAAGTCCATCTGATCCAGTGTATCATTCAGGGCCCTTGTTTCTTTATTGATCCTGTGTCAAGCTGATTTGTCCATTGTTGTTAGTGGAGTATTAAAGTCCCCTGCAATTACCACATTCTTATCAATAAGGTTTCTTATGTTTGTGATTAATTATTTTATATATTTGGGGTCTCCTGTTTTCAGCGCATAGACATTTATAATTGTTAGTTCTTCCTGATGGGTAGACCCTGTGATTATTATATAATGCCCTTCTTCATCTCTTGTTACAGCCTTTAATTTAAAGTCTCGATGTCTGATATAAGTATGGCTACTTCAGCTTTCTTTTGACTTCCAGTAGCATGATAGATAGTTCTCCATCCCCTCACTTTCAATCTGAAGTATCCTCAGGTCTAAAATGAGTCTCTTGTAGACAGCAAATAGTCTTGTTTTTTTATACATTCTCATACCCTATGTCTTTTGGTTGGAGCATTTAGTTCATTTACATTCAGTGTTATAGAAAGATATGGGTTTAGAGTCATTGTGATGTCTGTATGTTTCATGGTTGTAGTGGTGTCTATTGTACTTTGTAGTCCTTGCAACATTTCACTCACAGGATCTCTCATAGGGCTGGTTTAGTGGTGATGAATTCTTTCAGTTTGTGTTTGTTTGAGAAGACCTTTATCTCTCCTTCTATTCTGAGTGACAGGCTTGCTGGATAAAGGATTCTCAGCTGCATATTTTTTCTGTTCATCACATTGAAGATTTCCTACCATTCCTTTTGGGCCTGACACGTTTCAGTAGACAGGTCTGCCACTAGTCTTATGGGTCTCCTTTTGCAAGTTAGAGCGTGTTTATCCCTAGCTGCTTTCAGAATTTTCTCTTTATCCTTGTATTTTGCCAGTTTCACTATGATATGTTGTGCAGAAGATCAATTCAAGTTACCTCTGAAGAGAGTTCTCTGTGCCTCTTGGATTTCAATGCCTTTTTCCTTCCCCAGATCAGGGAAGTTCTCAGCCATGATTTGTTCAAGTACACCTTCAGCTCCTTTCTCTCTCTCTTCCTCTTCTGGAATTCCTATTATACGGATATTGTTCCATTTTATTGCATCACTTAGTTCTCTATTTCTCTCCTCATACTCCTGGATTTTTTTAACTCTCTTTTTCTCAGCTTCCTCTTTTTTCATAATTTCATCTTCTAATTCACCTAGTCTCTCCTCTACCTCTTCAATCCGTGCTGTGTCCACCTCCATTTTATTTTGCACCTCATTTGTAGCATTTTTTAGCTCCTCATGACTATTTCTTAATCCCTTGATCTCTGTAGCAATAGATTCTGTGCTGTCCTCTATGCTTTTTTCAAGCCCAGCGATTAATGTTATTACTATTTTTCTATAATCTTCTTCCATTATATTGCTTAAATTGTTTTTGATCAATTCATTAGCTGTCACTACTTCCTGGAGTTCCTTTTGAGGAGAGTTATTCCGTTTCATCATTTTGGGTAGTCCCTGCAGTGGCTCCAAACTGCAGGGCACTTCCCGTGTGCTATCCAGAATAACTTGTGTTGGTGGGTGGGGCCGTGGTCAGACCCAATGGCTGCCCCCAGCCCGCTGCTGGGGCCACAGGTAGACTGGTGTGTACCTTATCTTCCCCTCTTCTAGGGGTAGGAGTTACTGTGGAGTGGTTTGGCCCCTGTCTGGACTACTTGCACACTGCCAGGCTTGTGGTGTTGCGTTGATGGGATCTGACGTATTAGCCGGGGTGGATCCACAGGGTGCACAAGGGCAGGAGGGGCAGGCGTAGCTCGCTTTGCCATCGGTGGTCACCTGTGTGAGTGGTCCTGCAGCACAGGGAGGGAGGCAGACCCGTCAGCAGGATGGATCCACAGAAACACAGCGTTGGGTGTTTGCGTGGTGCAAGCAAGTTCGGTGACGGGAACTAGTTCCCTTTGGAATTTCAGCTGTGGGATGGAAGAGGGATATGGAGCTTGCCAGCACCTTTGTTCCCCGCCAAGCTGAGCCTGGTAGTGCTACTTTTAATTTTTGAGGAACCTCCATACTGTTTTCCAGAGTGGCTACAACACTGTGCATGCCCATCAACAGTGCAAAAGCATTCCCCTTTCTCTGCATGCTGATCAACATCTGTTGTTTCCTGAGTTAATTTTAGTCATTAGGACCAGTGTGAGGTGGTATCTCGCTGTGGTTTTGATTTGTATTTCTCTGATGATGAGTGATGTTGAGCATCTTTTCATGTGTCTGTTAGACACCTGGATGTCTTCTTTTGAAAAGTGTCTATTCATGTCTTCTGCCCATTTCTTCACTGGATTATTTGTTTTTTGGGTGTTGAATTTGATAAGTTCTTTATAGATTTTGGATAGTAACTCTTTATCCAATATGTCATTTGCAAATATCTTCTCCCATTCTGAGGGCCGGTTTTTTTGTTGTTCTTGATGGTTTCCTCTGCTGTGCAGAAGCTTTTTATCTTCATGAGGTCCCAACAGTTCATTTTTTGCTTTTATTTCTGATGCCTCCGGAGATATGCCTATCAAGAAGTTATTGCAGCCATGGTTAAAGGGGTTGCTCCTGTTTTCTTCTCTAGGATTTTGAAGGTTTCCTGTCTCACATTTAGGTCTGTTATCGATTTTGAATTTATTTTTTTGTATGGCGTAAGAAAATGGTGCACTTTCATTTTTCTGCATGTTGCTGTCCAGTTTAACTAAGCAACATTTGTTGAAGAGACTGTCCTTTTTCCATGGATACTCTTTCCTGCTTTGTTCAAGATCAGTTGGCCATATATTTGGGGGTCCTTTTCTGGGTTATCTATTCTGTTCCATTGATCTAGGTGTCTGTTTTTGTGCCAGTACCATACTGTCTTAATGACTACAACTTTGTAATGCAGCTTAAAGTCCCATATTGTGATTCCTTCATTTTTGGTTTTCTTTTTCAACATTACTTTGTCTATTCAGTGTCTTTTGCAGTTCCATACCAATTTTAGGATAGTTTGTTCCAGCTCTGTGAAGAGTATTGGTGTTATTTTGATAGGTATTGCATTGAATGTGCAGGTTGCTTTAGGTAGTATCAACATTTTAACAATATTTCTTCTTCCAATCCATAAGTATGGAATGCTTTTCCATTTCTTTGTGTCTTCTTCAATTTCTTTCATAAGCTTTCTATAGTTCTGAGTGTAAAGATTTTTTTTTCCTCTTTGCTTAGGTTTATTCCTAGGTATCATATGTTTTTTTGTTTGTTTGTTTGTTTTTTGGTGAAATTGCAAATGAGATCGATTCATTGATTTCTCTTTCTTCTGCTTCATTATTCGTGTGTAGAAATGTAACCAATCCTGGTAGGTTGATTTTACATCCTGCAACTTTGCTGAGTTGCTGTTGCTCTAGCAGTTTTTTGGTCGAGTCTTTTGGGTTTTCCATGTAGAGTATCATGTCACCTGTGGAGTCAACGTTTGATTTCATCCCTGCCAATTTGGATGCTTTTGTTTCTTTTGTCTGATTGCTGAGGTTAGGACTTAGAATACTATGTTGAGCAACAGTGGTGGGAGTGGACATCCCTGTTGTATTCCTGACCTTGGGGGAAAGCTCTCAGTTTTCCCCACTGAGGATGATATTAGCTGTGGGCTTTCATATATAGCTTTTATGATGTTGAGGTATGTTCCTTCTATTCTGACTTTCCTGAGGGTTTTTTATCAAGAAGGACACTGTATTTTGTCAAATGCTTTTTTCTGCATCTATTGACAGGGTCATGTGTTTCTTATCCTTTCTTTTATTAATGTAGTGTATCATGTTGATTATTTGTGAATATTGAACCAGCACTGCAGCCCCAGAAATGAATAACACTTGATTGTGGTGAATCATTCTTTTAATGTACCGATGAATTTGATTTGCTAGTATCTTCTTGATAATATCTGCATCCACGTTCATCATGGATATTTGCCTGTAATTCTCCCCTTTAGTGGTGTCTTTGTTTGGTTTTGGAATCAAGGTAATGCTGGCTTCATAGAATGAGTTTGGAAGCTTTCATTCCACTTCTATTCTTTGGAGCAGTTTGAGAAAAATAGGTATCAATTCTGCTTTGAATGTCTGGTAGAATTCCCCAGGGAAGCCATCTGGCCCTGGACTTTTGTTTGATGGGAGATTTTTGATAACCAATTCAAATTTTTTGCTGGTTATGGACCTGTTCAAATTTTCTATTTCTTCCTGTTTTTGAAATGTGGTGGTGTGTGAGTGTTTAGGAATTTGTCCTTTTCTTCCAGATTGTGCAGTTTGTTGGCATATAATTTTTTTATTGTATTCTCTTATAATTGTTTGTATTTCTGTGGTATTGGTTGTGATCTCTCCTCTTTCATTCATGATTTTATCTATTTGGGCCCTCTCTCTTTTCTTCTTGAGAAGTCTGGGTAAGGGTTTATCAATTCATTTATTTGTTCGAAAAACTAGCTTTGAGTTTCAGTGATCTGTTCTACTGGGTTTTTTGTTTGTTTGTTTGTTTGTTCGTTTGTTTGTTTCTATATCACTTATTTCTGCTCTAGTCTTCATTATTTCCCTTCTTCTGGTCTGTGGGCAATATTTTCAACAAAATATAGCCCTGCTATATTTCTAGCCCTGCTCTTTTTCTAACCCCTTTAGGTGTAAGGTTAACTTGTGTATTTGGGACCTTTCTTGCTTCTTGAGTTAGGCTAGAATTGCACGGTACTTTCCTCTAAGGACTATCTTTGCTGCATCCCAAAGGATGTGGAGTGCTGTGGTTTCATTTTCATATATATATATATATATATATATATATATATATATATATTTTATTTAAATTTCTTCTTTAATTTCCTAGTTAACTCATTAATAACCCATTAATTATTTGCAGGATATTCTCTAACCTCCATGTATTTGAGGACTTTCCAAATTTTTATTTGTGGTTGATTTAAAGTTTCATGGTGTTGTCATCTGAAAATGTGTATGGTATGGGACATGTAGGTGGCTCAGTTGGTTAAGAGTCCAACTTTGAGTCAGGTCATGATCTCATGGTTTCTGAGTTCAAGCCCCTCATCAGGCTCTGTGCTGGCAGTGTGGAGTCTTCCTGGGATTCTCTCTCACACCCTTTCTTTCTCCCACCTCCACTTGTCTGCTCTCTCTCCTCTCTCTCAAAATAAACAGATAAACTTAAAAAATCAAGTATGCATGGAACTATCTCGATCTTTTTTACCTGTTGATGGAAGTTTTGTGACCCACTATGTGATCTCTTTTGGAGAATGTTTCGTGTACACTTGAGAAGAATGTGTATTCTGATGCTTTAAGATGAAATGTTCCGTGGGGCGCCTGGGTAGCTCAGTTGGTTTAAACGTCCGACGCTGGCTCAGGTCATGATCTCACAGATCATGAGTTTGAGCCCTGCATCAGGCTCTGTGCTGAGAGCTCAGAGCCTGGACCCTGGAGCCTGCTTTGGATTCTGTGTCTCCCTCTCTCACTCTGTCTCTCCCACACTTATGCTTGTCTCTGTCTCTCAAGAATGAATAAACTTTAAAAAAGTTTTTAAAAAGATGAAATGTTCTGAATATATCTGTGTAGTTCATCTGGTCCAGTGTGTCATTCAAAGCCATTGTTTCCTTGTTGATTTTCTGCTTAGATGATCTGTCCATTTCTATAAGTGGAGTATTAAAGTCTCCTACTCTAATGGTCTTATTATTAATAACTTTCTTTATGATAGTGATTAAATGATTTACATATTATTGGGTGTTCAAGCTGGGGGCATAAATATTTAAAATTGTTGTATCTTCTTAATGGATTGAACCATTAATTATGATATAATGCTCTTCTTCACCTCTTGTTATAGTCTGTTTTAAAATATCGTTTTTCTGATATAAGTATGGCTATTCTGGCTTTCTTTTGACATCCAATATCATTATAGATGGATCTCCATCCCCTGACGTTCAGTCTGCAGGTGTCCTTAGGTCTGAAATGAGTCTTTTGTAGGCAGCATATAGATGGATCTTTATTTTTTAATCCATTTTGATACTGTTATCTTTTGATTGGATCATATAGTACATTTACATTCAGCGTGATTATTGAAAGATATAAATTTTGTGCCATTGTGTTATCTGTAAATTTGGTGTTTCTGGTGATGTTCTCTGCTCCTTTATAGTCTCTGCTGTTTGGTATTTTTTTTTCTCCATTCAGAGAGTCCCCGTTAACATTTTTTGCAGGGCTGGTTTAGTGGTCATGAATTCCCTTTAGTTTTTGTCTTACAAAATCTTGATCCTCCTATTCTGAATGACAGACTTGTTAAAAGGATTCTTGGCTCCATATTTTTTCTATTCAGAACATTAAATATTTCCTGCCATTTCATTATGTCCTGACGAGTTTCAGTAGGCAGTACTGCTACTAACCCTATGTGTCTACCCTTGTAGGTTAAGGACCATTTGTCCCTAGCTGCTTTTTCGGTATTTTCTCTTTATCTTTGTATTTTGTAAGTTTCACTATGATACGTTGTGGTGTTTACCTGTTTTTGTTGATTTGTAAACAGGTTATCTGTGCCTTTTGTTCTTGGACGCTTATTTCCTTCCCCAGATTAGGGAAGTTCTCAGCCATAATTTGTTCAAATACACCTTCTGCCCCCTTTTATCACTCTGATTCTTCTGGTACTGCTATGATATGGATATTGTTTTGTTTCAGGGAATCAGTTTTTAAGTCTCCCTCCATGATCTAGTAACTTCCTTTCCCTCTTTTTTTTCAGCTTCATTATTTTCCATAATTTTATCTTCTATTTTCCCTACTCTTTCCTCTGCTTCTTCCATCCTTGCTGTCACTGTTTCTCGTTTACTTTGAATCCCAGTTATACCATTTTTAAATTAATCCTGACTAGTTCTTAGATCTTTGATCTCTGCAACAAGGATTTCTCTGGCGTCTTCTATGCTTTTTTCAAGCCCAGCTAGTAGTCTTATGACTGTTGTTCTAAATTCTTATTCAGATATATTGCTTATATCTGTTTTCAGCAAGTCCCTGGCTGTAATTTCTCCCTGACCTTTCTACTGGGGAGAATTCTTCCATCTTGTCCTTTTGACTAAGCTTATGCCTTTTGCATGTTTTAAAGCTTGTTATGTGTCCTGCATTTGAGAGTATTACTATATGAAAAAGGGATCATATATCGTTTAGGGCCTGGCACTCCAGGAAGTGTTTCTGGTGTATGCTGTGTGCACTCTGCTATTGCACTTTGGCTGTTCTTACCCACTGGTCAGTCCTCTGCACAGCTCTTCCTTTCTTGCAGTGGTGGAGTGTTTGGACCTTTTTTTAAGTTTTTTTTTTTACATTTATTTATTTATTTTTGAGAGACAGAGAGAGGCAGAGCACAAGTGGGGAATGGGCAGAGAGAGAAGGAGACACAGAATCTGAAGCAGGCTCCAGGCTCCGAGCTGTCAGCACAGAGCCCAACGCGGGGCTCAAACTCACAAACCACGAGATCAGGGCCTGAGCTGAAGTCAGACACTCAACCAAATGAACCACCAAGGTGCCCCTGGACCTTTAACTAGGTATGCTTTCATTTGTTTTTTGAAGCAATCCTGGAGGAAAAGAAATGGTGGGAAGGCCTTATCCCAAAAAAGAAAATGAAGGGGAACAACAACAACAAAAGACAGTCAGAGAGTCAAAAAAATATAAAGCTGATTCCATAGAAAAAGAAAAAATAAAGAAAAAGGAAGAAGGAAAGAAAAAAGAAGGAAAAAGAAAGGACAAAAAATGCCTGATTCAAAAAAAGAGAGAGAGAGACAGAGAGAGAGAGAGACCGAGAAGAGAGTGAGAAAGAGAAAAGGAAATGGAAAAAAAATAAAACTGTGAGCATGATTTCAAAATTTAAAAAGGAATTAGGATAAAAGAAAAAAGAAGTGTTGTCTGTTGGTGCTTAGGATGTTGTGTCTGTGCTGGTCTGGAGGAGAGGCTGGCTGCATTGGATCAGAGTCAGTCTTGCCCCAGTAAATAAGCAGTTGCCAGACACAGAGGGAAAGGGTTTTGTGTAAGCAGGTCCTGCTTCCACTGGGGGCTTCTGTGTTGTTCTCTGAAGTCCTACCATGTGACTCCACCCCAATCTCTCTTCTTTGGACCAGGGAAATCAACCCTCACTTTTCAGGCAGCCCTTACAGAAGAGCAAGGGAAGGTAGCTCACCCTGCACCAGAACTCTCTTTTTTCCTTGGTGCATGGCTGGATTCAAAACCAAAGTCTCAAAGGAAGCACAGATCTGCTCCCCTCCTCCAGAGCAGAGCCTCTCCACTCTGCTGATGAAACGCTTTTGCCTGGCCCTTGCAGAGTTTTTTGTTTGTTTGTTTGTTTGTTTTTTGCTTTTTGTTCTTAGGGAGGCAATAAATCCTCCTCCAGAAGTACTCCAGGAAAGGGACTATTCTTTCCCAGTTCACACCGGAGATTGCTGCACCACACTATGCACTCCAGGGCCAGCTCCCACCTCCCCAGGCACGTGTACAACAGCTCCACTCTGGATAAAGTCTCACACTTCCAAAACCTGAGAGTTTGAGCTCCCGAAGCTGTTTTCAAAAAAGAACTGGGAAACTCAGCACTTCTCACTCCCTAGTCCATAGTCCAGAGTGGTTTACCTCTTGTGCTAACTCAATGATGCACTGTTTCAAACCCTCTCTCTTTCTTTCCCTTTTGTTCTCCAGGGAAAGAGTTCTTTCCCCTCCACAGCTCTGCCATTTTTTATCCCCCAGTTAACATTTAAGCACCTCATATCTACCAAGCTATCTCCCTCCAACTGTGGAGATCCTTCTGCCACTCCTCAAACTTGTTTCCTGAGTGTTTCAAGTAATCTGACCTCAATAAAGCTGTGTTTGAGAGATGGGGAAAGCCCACTGTCCCCCTACTTCTGCACCATCTTAACTCCTCCTCTATTTCATTTTTGATGGTTTTATTTACTTGAGAGAGAAAAAGCGTGAGTGGGGAGGAATAGAGAGGGAGAGAGGGAGACAGAAACCCAAGCAGGTTCTGTGCTGTCAGTGTGGAGCCCAAAGTGGGGCTTGAACTCAGGAACCATGAAATCAGGACCTGAACCAAAACCAAGAGTCAGACTCTTAACTGACTGAGCCACCCAGGCGCCCCATCTCTATTTTCTATTTTAAACTTTGTTTTGATAGGATATTTAGGTAGAATTTAAAAAGAGAGATAAACATAAAAGAATAAAAATATATGCTGACATTACAAATAATGCTGATAATTCAGAAGACACAGCTGTTTTTAAAGCAAGTTTATTAACTTTAATACTAGATTTAAGTGATTAGAATCCACCACATTACATATTAAAGAGAATTAAACAAATATGATTACTAATATTACTTTGCTATTTAACACTAATATTAAACTACTAAAGTGTTAAACTAATATTGTTTACCAAAGACTTCCCAACTCATGTTCACTTGAAAAGCATTTGAGTTTCTTCTTATATTTCTTACAGTTTTAAGAATATACAATTCTTAATAAATTTAAGACTATTTAATTTATTTCTCATTTATCTCCACGTCAATTTAAATAAGACTCTTTTAAGGGATTTTATGGATCACGCTGGCAGTACCATGTGGAGGTAGAAAAATATAACATATAGATAACAAATACATACATACATATGCAGTCATACAGATGCAAACAGAGATCTTATAGCTTTTACTGTAAAATTTTAACCATGAATCAGGCAACAGAGTAATATAAATCTTACTGGTTTATATAAAATAGTTGACTCTCATCTTACTCCACTTTATATTTTCATCTAAATTGTGTTTCTGGCCAATATGGGACAAGATAAGGTTACCTGTTTGATATGATAGCTAGTGCTTTTTACGTATATTTGTGGAGAAGACTTAAGATTTTATTTTGTCTTGATATGTAATCTTATGAAGGCTGTAGACTACCATGAATACTGAAGAGACATCTAGTGGCTGTCTGGATGTGTCCACAGTTAGCAGGTGGATAAAATACTCAACATGCAAAAAACACATAATCCAGTGGAGAAATGGGCAGAAGACATGAATAGAAACTTTTCCAAAGAAGACATCCAGATGGTTAACAGACACATGAAAAGATGCTCAAGATTACTCATCATCAGATAAATACAAATCCAAACCACAATGAGATACCACCTCACACCAGTCAGAGTGGCTAAAATTAACAACTCTGGAAACAACATATGTCAGGGAGAATGTGGAGAAAGGGGAACCCTCTTGCACTGTTGGTGGGAATGAAAACTGGTGCAGCCACTCTGGAAAGCAATATGGAGGGTCCTCAAAAAATTAAAAAAAAAAAAAATTATTCCACGACCCAGCAATTGCACTACTAGGAATTTATCTTAAGGATATAGGAGTGCTGATTCAAAGGGGCACATGCACCCCAATGTTTATAGCAGCACTATCAACAATAGACAAATTATAGAAAAAGCCCAAATGTTCAACAACTGGTGAATGGATTAAGAAGATGTGGTAAAATATATTTATATACATATACAATGGAATACTACTCAGCATTGAAAAAGAATGAAATCTTGCCATTTGCAACAATGTGGATGAACTGAAGGGTATTATGCTAAGCGAAATAAGTCAGTCAGAGAAAGATAGATATCACATGATTTCTCTCATATGTGGAATTTGAGAAATGTAACAGATGATCATAAGGGAAGGGAAGGAAAAATAAGATGAAAACAGAGAGGGAGGCAAACCATGAGAGACTCTTAAATACAGAGAAAAAACTGAGGGTTGATGGGGGTGGGAGGCGGGAGGTTGGGGAAGATGGGTGATGGGTGATGAGCATTAAGGAAGACGCTTGTTTGGATGAGCATTGGTGTTATATTTAAGTGATGAATCACTGGATTCTACTCCTGAAACCAAGTCTACACTGTGTTAACTAACTTGAGAATAAAATAAATAAAGGCGCTAAGTAATATTAGCATGTTAATAGTTGAACTCTAACACCCCATTTAACATCAGTGGACACATCATCTAAGCAAAACATCAACAAGGAAACATTGGTTTTGAATGAAACACGGGAACATATGGACTTAACAGATATATTCAAGACATTCCATCCTAAAACATCAGAATACACATTCTTTTCAAGTTCACAAAGAACATCCTCCAGAATAGATTACATATTAACCCAAAAAGCAAACCACAACAAATACAAAAAGATCAAAATCATATTCATGCATATTTTCTTATCTCAATGCTTTGAAACTAGAAGTCAACCACAAGAAAAAAATGGGAAAGACCATAAATACATGGAGGTTAAAAAACATGCTACTAAACAATTAATGGGTAAACCAGGAAATCAAAGAAGAAATTTAAAAAATATAAGGAATACCATTCAGAATGACTAAAATCAACAACACAAGAAAAAACAGGTGTTGGCAAGGATATGGAGAAAAAGGAACACTCATACACACTCAGTGGGAATGCAAACTGGTGCAGCCACTATGGAAAATAGTATGGAGGTTCCTCAGAAAGTTAGAAATAGAACTACCCCATGATACAGCAATTTCACTACCAGGTACCAGTTTACCCAAAGAATACAAGAACACTAATTCAAAGAGATACATGCACCCCTATGTTGATAGCAGCAATATTTACAATAGCCAAGATATGGAAGCAGCCCAAGTGTCCATCAACTGATGAATATTATACAGTAATAATAAGAAAAAAACAACAGTGAAATCTTGTCATTTGCAACAACAAGTATGGAGCTAGAGAGTACAATGTTAAGTGAAATAATTCAGTAAGGGAAAGAAAAATACCATATGATTTCACTTATATGTGGAATTTAAGAAACAAAACAAGAAAACAAAGGGGAAATAAGAGAGGGACACACAAAGCAAAAAACAGATTATTAGTTACAGAGAACAAACCGATGGCTACCAGAGGGGAAATGGGTGGGGGATGAGTCAAATAGGTGATGGGTATTAAAGAGTTCACTTGTTTTGATGAGCACAGGGTGATATGTGACATGTTGAATTACCATATTGTATACCTGAAACCAATATAACACTATATGTTAATTGAAATTAGAATGAAAAGCAACAAGAACAAAAACAAACAAACAAAAAAGAAATAAATGGAACCAGATGAACATTAAAACACAATGTTTAAAAAACTCTGGGATGAAGCAAAAGCAGTTCTAACAGGGAGTTTATAGCAATACAGGCCTAAATCAAGAAGCAAGAAAGGTCTCAAATAAACAACCTAATCTTAAACCTAAAAGAGATAGAAAAGAAACAACAAACAAAACCTAAAACCAGGGGAGCATGGGTAGCTCTGTCGGTTAAGCATTTGACTCTTGATTTTGGCTCAGGTTATGATCTCACATTTGTGAGATTGAGCGTCCATCAGGCTCCACACGGGGCATGGAACCTGCTTAATAGTCTCTGTCTCCCAAGAGACTCTTAATCATAGAGAACAAACTGAGGGACGATGGAGGGAGGTGGGTGGGAGATGGGCTAGATGAGTAATGGGTATTAAGGAGACCATTTGTTGTGATGAGCACTGGGTGTTGTGATGAATCACTGAATTCTATTCCTGAACCAACTAACTAAACTTTATATTAAAAAATTTAAAAGAGGGAATTAAAAAAACACTGTGTAAGTTTAAGGTATACAATGTGATGATGATACACATATATATTGTGAAATTATTAGTATAGTAAGGTTAGTTAACCCATCCTTCACTTCACACTGTTACTGTTTTATTGTTGTTATGTGAGCACATGAAAGGTCTCTTCTCATAGCAACTTCCAACTATACAATCCAGTGTGTTAACCATAGTGGCCATGCTGTACAGTAGATCCCCAGAACTCATTCACCTTATATTGATGAGGTGATTCTTGAACAATTCTTGAACAATTGGGTTTGAACTGAATGGATCCACTCTACATGGATTTTTTTCTTTCAATAAATATGATACAGAACTGTAAAAAAAAAGTTTTCTCTCTCCCTCTATCCCTGTTCCTCCCCCACTCATACTCTCTGTCCCTCAAAAAAGAACCTTAAAATCATCAAAAGGAAGGAAACAATAAACATTAAAGCATAAATAAATGATATAAAAACAAACAAACAAAAAGGTAGAACAAATCAATGGAAACAGAAGGTGGTTCTTTAAAAAAAAAAAAAAAGGAAAAATCAAATTTACAAGCCTCTAGCCACACTTACTAAGAAATATAAGCAAAAGGGCCCAAATAAATAAAATCACAAATGAGAGAGGAGACATAAAAAACACCACCACAGGAATACAAACCGTTACAAGAGAATATTATGAAAAACTACATGCCAACAAATTGAACAACTTAGAAGAAATGGATACATTCCTGGAAACATATAAACTACCAAAAATGAAACAGGAAGAAATAAAAAGTTTGAACAGACTGATAACTAGCAAGAAAATTGAGACAGTAATCAAAAAACTCCCAACAAACCAAAGTACAGGAGCAGATGTCTTCACAGGCAAATTTTACCAAACATTTAAAGAAGAGTCACTACCTATTCTTCCCAGACTATTCCAAAAATTAGGAAAAGGAAGAAATATTCCAAATTCATTCTATGAGGACAGCATTATCCTGATACCAAAAGGGGATAAAGACAATACTAAAATATAGAAAGATAGGACAATATCCCTAATGAATATAGATGCAAAACTTCTCAATAAAATAGTAGCAAATTGAATTCAACAATCATTAAAAAAATCATTCACCATGATCAGGTGTGTTTTATTACTGAGTTGCCAGAGCGGTTCAATATTCACAAATCAATCAACATGATACATTATATAAACAAGAGAAAGATAAGAACCATATGATCATCTCAATATATGCAGAAAAAGCATTTGACAAAGTAAAACATCCATTCATGATAAAAGCCCCGCAACAAAGTAGGTTTAGAGAGAACATACCTCAAAATGATAAGGACCACATCTGAAAAACCCACAGCTAACATCATCCTCAATGGGGAAAAACTGAGAGGTATTTCTCTAAGGTCAGAAATAAGACAAAGATGTCCACTCTCACCACTTTTATTCAAAATAGTACTGGAAGTCCTAGCCACAGTAATCAGACAACAAAAAGAAATAAAAGGCATCCGAATCAGTATGAAGTAAAACTGTCACTATTTGCAGATGACATGATACTGTATATAGAAAACCTGAAAGACTCCACCAAAAGAACTTCTGGAAATTATAAACAAATTCAGTACTGTTGCAGGTACAAATTCAAAGTACAGAAATCTGTTTCATTTCTATACGCCAATAATGAAGTCACAGAAAGAGAAATTAAGAAACATTATGTGGAATTTACAAAAAAAACAACTAACAAAGGAAAATGAAAGAGAGACAAAGAAACATTCATAAGTATAGAAAGCAAACTGATGGTTACTGGAGGGGAGGTGGGTGGGATAATGGGTGAAATAGGTGATGAAGATTAAAGAGTACACTTATCATGATAAGCACTGAGTAACGTATAGAATTGTTCCACCACTATATTGTGCACCTGAAACTAATATCGTTTATCGTTACTTGTCTTTCTTTGTTTCTTGTTACAGTATTTGTTTTAAAGTCTATTTTTCCAAAGAAAAATAATAAAGTCTATTTTTCCAATATTACTACCCCAGCTTTCTTTTCACCTCCATTTGCATGATAAATGTTTTCCTATCATTTCAATTTCAGTCTTCATGTGTCCTTAGGTCTAAAGCAAATCTGTTGAAGGCAGGATATAGACGGGTCTTGGTTTTTTATCCATTTACTCACTTTATGTCTTTTAGTGGAAGCATTTCACCCATATACATTCAAAGTAATTATTTATAGGTATGTACTTATTGCCATTTTACTTGTTTTATGGCTTTTTTTGGTTCTCTGTTCTTCTCTTACTCTCTTCTCATGTGGTTTTACATGTTTTTTGTAGTGAATATGCTTGACATCCATTTCCTTTATTTTTTGCATATCTGTGACAAGTCTTTTATTTGTCGCTGCCATTGGGTTTATATATAGCATTCCATGCATATAGTAATCTATATTAAGTTGATGGCCACTTAAGTTTGAACTATTCTAAATGCCCTAAATTTTTAAAACTGCCCCCTACATTTTATGTATATGTTTTCACCTTCACATTTTTATATTGTAAATACTGTCACAGATTTTGAGTCTGGAGTTCTCTCTTGTCCAGCAAGAGAGTAGACGCAGAATTAAATGCAAGAGAGGCTAATGTCTGGGAGGAGACAAGAGCCTTGAGTAAGGGTTCTTGCTCCATTTTTATTAGGATCAGAAGGATTACAAACGTGATGAACATGCAGAAAAAGACAATGAAACAGTGATGATTAACTCGTGTGTGAGAGAAAGGGGGTTTCGAAGATATGGTGTTAGGGGTTTGGGTCAATATAAAACAAAATCCTCAGGCTGAGCAGATGGCTGTTTATTGCAGGCACCAGGTGCCACGTCTGTTTATCTCAACTTGCCTAGGAGATAAGACAAAGCATGCTACATCAAGGTCAACAAGGCAGTTTGTTGTTGTTTTTTTTTTTTTTTTTCTAATTAGCTCCACTCTGGGCAATTTCACCTTGCTGTGGCCATCTATAGCCCTATTTACCTGTTTGCCTATTCTGGATGCTCCATCTTGTGAAAGCAGCTTTCTGCTTTTGTCCTGTGTTGGAGGCACTTACCCCGTTTATGTATCCTGGACACTTTCATCCTGTGGCTTCCTATTCCTATGGATTTGTCCTAAGCCTTCTTCACCCATTGATGCAAGTTCACAGAATTCCTAAACTTATTTCCCACAGAATACCTTGACTGATTTTTATAAATATACTTAATTTTGCTGATTTTGTGCTTATTTTTTATTCCTCCTTATCGATTTTCATTTCCACTCAGATTACCCTTTAACATTTTTGTAAGGCTGGTATGAATTCCTTTAACTTTGTTTAGGAAAATTTTAAATGTCTCCTTCTGTTCTGAATGATAACCTTGCTTGATAGAGTATTCTGGTTGCCGTTTTGTTTTGTTTTGTTTTGTTTTGTTTTGTTTTGTTTTGTTTCCTTTCAGCGATTTGAATATGCCAAGTCACTCCTTTCTGGCTTGCAAAGTTTCTGCTGAGAAATCCGCTGATAGCCCTCTGGATTTCCCTTGTATTCAACTGTTTACTTTTCTCTTTCTGCTTTTAGAATTCTCTATAGCTACTTTTTGCCATTTTACATATCTGTCTTGGTGTGGAGATCCTTGGGTGATTTTCTTGGGGGGCTCTCATTTCTTCCTGGATCTGGACGTCTGTTATCTTCCCCAGATTAGAGAAGTATTCAGCTATTATTTCTTCAAATAAATTTTATGCCCACTTTCTATTTCTTCTTCTAGGGTTGGTATAATATGAATGTTACACTTTATTGTGTCACTGAGTCCCCTTAATCTATTTTATTATTCTTTATTTCTCTTTCTTCTTCAACTTGATTGCTTTTCATTATTCTGTCCTCCAAGTACCTGATCTTTTCTGCTTCCTCTTGTCTACTATTTATTCCTTCTAGTGTATTTTAAATTTCAGTTATTGAGTTCTTAATTTCTGCTTGGTTCTTTTGGGTTTTTTTCTATCTCTTTGTTGAGGATCTTACTGAGGTCCTTCCCTCCTTTCTGAAGTCCAGTGAATATTTTTATGACCATTACCTTAAGTTCTCTATCAGGCATATTACTTGTTTTATTTAGCTCTCCTGCTTTGATTTTGCCTTGTTCTTTCATTTGGGACCTGTTCACCTATCTCCTCATTTTGTTTAACTCTCCCTCTATTTCTATATAGTAGGAAGTTCAGCTATGTCTTCTGCACTTGATAGTAATGGCCATGTGAAGAAGAGGTCCTGTAGTGCTCTGCAGTGCAATGTCCCCTGCTCATGACAACCTTGTACTTTAGGGATGTCTCCTTTGTGCACTGTGTGTGTCCCACTGTTGTGTTTATGCCTCATTTGTCTTCAGTCCAGCCATCTGCAATGCCTCTTTTGGCTTGTTGTGGGAAAGGTTATTTTCTGTTGCTAATGGGCCAGTGTAAGGCAGCTTTTAGCTTGTGTTAGGTTAGACTTGGTGTTTTCCAGAGCTGCAATGGCACCAAACTGAAGTGTGCTCTCCCTGTGTTGTCCCTTGAGAAGCTTTCATTGGTGGGTGGGGCCTGACGTCAGAAGATATTTTGCCCCCAACCCACTGCTGAGGATGCAAACTATTGTGTGTGGTTTACTTCCCTTCTCCTCTGGTCAGGAGTCACTTTGGTGTGATTCTTGCCCTTTTGGGGCTCGTTGCACATGGCCATGCTTGTGGTGCCACTTTGATGGACACCTGTCAAGAGCATGTTGGATAGGGTGGGTCTTCAAGAGAACATGAGGGCAGGGTGCATGATGCCATCAAGGTCCATGTAGGTGGGGACCTGCAGCCAATCTGGAAAACACCTGCTGGGGTTGGACTGCAGGGGGTAGATACACAGAAGGGCATAGGGGCATGGTATGCTGTTAGCAAGCTAGGTGGAGATTGTTCTGCCCTGGTTCACACAGGTGTCCAGGTATCTAGGCTGGGGGTGGGGAAGGGAAGTGGTGTCAACTAGCTCTTTTGTTCTGACAAAGTCTCCTGAAGATCCCTGCCCTTTTCAGCACACACTCTGAGATTGGTAAACAAATATCCCTCTCATATATCACAGGTATTTTTCAAACTGATGTTTCTACGCTGTATCTAGGGAGAATGATTATTGTGCTATCTCTTTCACCGTGGCAACTCAATCTCCCATCAACTTCTACCTCTCCCAGAGACAAGCTGGCTGATTTTTAAAGTTCCAGGTGTTCAGCCCCACTGACTAAAAACTTAAGTTATGTCACTCTGGTTTTCAAAGCCAAATGTTATGTGGATTCATCTTCCTATTGTGCATCCTCCATGCTGGGGGTGACTTGTGTGGGGTCTGCTCCTCTCCCCTCCCCATGGCTGAGACCTCCCTCCTCCTTTCAGACAATCTAATGGGACAGTTTGTCTCCCAACTATATCTCAGCCCTTACTATCCTTTTCGATGTGGCCTCTTCTCTGCATTTAGCTGTGGAGAGTCTGTTCTTCCAGTGTTTTGGTCATTTTCTACATTATTTATACTGATGTGGGTATTTAGGTGTATCATGGGATGGGATGAGCCTAGGATCTTCTTACTTCAGCATCTTCCCCGGAAGTTCTAATTTTCATAAATGCTTTTAATTGACATACCTTATTTCTTTAATACAGAACATATTACAAGTGGAATTTTACAAAAAACAAGCACATCAACCATCATGATCAGGAAAAAAATTATCTATACGAATAAGGCATATCATAGGATAGATAGACAGCATGGAAATATTGACAGTAAAGGGAGGAGAATGTTCTGGAACTTTAATTCTTTTTCAGATTTTACCCTTTATCTCTCCCACACACACTTCCCTGATATTTCCACACTACAAAAAATGAGTAGAAGGCCATTTGTAGGAAAAAAAGTTATATTTTGACACCAATTTTAGTAGTATTTTGTATTTGGAGTTATTACAAAACATTTACTAAAAATTCAGTTTATTAGCTAGTAGTCATATAGAACTAAGAGAGCAATGAGACACAAAATTTATTGGGACCTTAATGGATTTATAGAAACTCAAAGTTACACAGCAGGGACTGGGTGGCACAAAAGAGCATTGATTGGCTGCTGCAGGACCATCTCACAGGGTTTATTTGCCCTGGTGAGTTCATTAGGATCCAGGCCATGGCCTTCAATCTTAGATGTCTACAGTCTGATCTTGGTTATGTCCCATAATTCATTCAAATTCAGGAGGTGAAATTATGCTGATTATCACAAGACTGAAAGATATAAACAAAGAAGGTCAATTAATTAACTCATACTGAGAAATCCAAGTATCATACGGGTCAGATATGACTGTTGAGAAGATAACACCCCACTTTCCCTTCTAGGTGGGTTACAAGAAAATCAGAACTATTAGCTCATTTCTTCATAAACATAAAATCAAAGTCATATGATGCTGATAACTGGCATCTTGCTTTATGTCTGAAGAGTCTGACTGCACAATGATTTATCTGTCACATAGACCAGATGTTTCATCATCTTAGGAGTTGTTTTTTTTTTTCCCTAAGAAAAGTGCTGGGAAGTCTATTTCTGTGTTTCTTGTTTTTCTAGGCTTCTTTAACTGATCAACTGGCCCCATGTTGACCCCTTTAGCCTTCAACACATTTTTATGTTCTTTAGAAGATCTGTATTTATTTATTCACACAAATGATAAATGGATATAATGGAACTATAAATAATCCAAACAACACAGACAAAACTCTTGCCACCAAACTTTTGCCTTTCTTCAGTCCTCCTATATCCAGAAGAAAACACAAGTATCGGTACTTTTGAGACATTTTTCTATGCATTTAAATGTATACACAGATAGTATTTACACTAATGTAAAGTTTTAGATAAGAGGATTTGATAAATTATTAGATCATACGATACATACTATTCTCCTAATTGTTTACATCCAATTAATAATGTCTCAATGATTTTTCTTTCTTTTTTTAACGTTTATTCATTTTTGAGAGACAGAGCATGAGTGGGGAAGGGGCACAGAAAAAGAGAGAGACACAGAAACTGAAGCAGGCTTCAGGCTCTGAGCTGTCAGCACAGAGCCTGACACAGGGCTTGAACTCACTAACTCTGAGATTATGACCTGAGCCAAAGTCCGATTCAACCAACTGAGCCACCCAGGCACCCACAACGAATTTTCTATATCAAAACAGAACTTTCCCATTTTTTCAACTGCTTCATGACACTACATTGTATGAAAGGATAATTATTAATAATTCTTCTAGTAAAAAGCATTTAGTACCCATACAACTTTTCTTTATTAAAGTGTATTTGTTCATATGTAGGAGTATTTTCACGGTTTCCACAAAAAATATGTATCAAAGAGCATGCACATTAAAGTTTTGATATTGCCAAAATAGTATTAAATATTGCAATCTCGGGGAGCCTGAGTAGCTCAGTCAGTTAAGTGTCCAACTCTTGATTTTGGCTCAGGTCATGATCTCATGGTTTGTGAGATCGAGCCCCATGCTGGGCTCTTCACTGACAGCACGGAGCCTGCTTGGGATTCTCTCTCTCCTTCTCTCTTTGCCCCTCCCCACTTGCGCTCTCTCTCTGTCTCCATCTCAAAATAAACATTAAAAAATTACACTCTCATAAACAGTGTATATCTCACCACATCTTTCTTAAAATTGAAGATGATGGAGACTTTTAATTATTGGAAGTATGATCGGCTAAAAGTGGTATCTCATGTTGAATTATATTCCCGTGATAGTAATGAAGTCAATTTATTATTATTATTGAACATTTATATTTTGTCTTTCTTTTTATTATAAGAGTTGCCTTTCTTTGACCATTCTTCTATTGAGTTATTTGTGCTTCGATATTACCATATTAGTGTTTTGTACATTCTGGAAGCTAATAATGAATCCATAACATGCCTTTAAAGTGTTATCACATTCTATATAAACTCTTTCCGCTGGGAGGAAAAGAGACTGAGTCTATCAGGGAGACAGCAGAACAATCTGACATGCCATAGGTGGGTGATTGGGAACTGGGGGAGATAAAATGGGCCAAGTAGGCATGGAGGGAAGGGATCCTCTTCTGTGCAAAGACAAAGTGAAGAGAAAGAGAGGCTGGGGAAGTGTAGTACTGTCTTTGGACAAGATAAAAACCTCTTTGACTGGGACAGAGAGGGACCCCATCTCTAACTGCGGGGCTTTCTCTGGACTGGGGCCAGGTGCCCTGTTAGCGCACCTGGGGAGAAGGGGAGTCACCCCCAGGCTCAGTGTCTAGGTCAGGGGTGCAGTCCGCAGTAGGAGAAAGTGGTCCACTCCCTGAAGTGCTGTGGGACAGGACAAAACAAGCCAGAACCACATATCTGGCAACATGGAGAGGTGCTTCCCCAGTGCCAGGGTGCACGGAGTGGGAGTTAGAATTCCAGCCAAGCGCCAGGGCACGGGAGTCGGGGGAGGGAGACAGACTGCCATGTCTGTGCCCACAGCACAGCGAGGACAACTCCAAAGACGTGATTTGGATCACCGGGCCTGTGGAGAAGAGACTGGGAGGTCGCCATTTTGCCCTCCCCCCCACCACCACCACCAAGGCTGGGCCTCAGGAATCGGTCCATGGGGCCAACCTACACCAAAACACGGGACCCACCTACACCAAAACACGGCCCACCTACACCAAAACACGGCCTTCTGCCGCCAGGTGACTACTGGAGCGGGATAGACACTGAAGAACCAGACAGCCCCCTCCTCCAGACTAGCACTACTGCATTCCCTGGATTAATTCTTGGACAATTCTTGTTAGTTAGATATATTCATTCTTCTTTTCTCCTACTTATCATTTCCCTCCTCTAGGCTGGTTACTCTGGTTGTTGGTTTGTTTAAGCAGACAAATTTAATGCATTCTCTTGAAACAGGTTCTACGCCTCCTTCTTTACTTTCCTTTCCCTCTCTCTGGAATAATCAAGCCATCTAGTTTCTCTGTCTGGTTAACTTTATCTTCATTTCTTCTTCTCTGTCTCCTTCTTTATTTTCCTTTCTCTCTCTATGGAGTAGGCCATTTAGTCTCTCTGCCTGGTTAATGTTTTTCTTTTTCCCCTCACCTGTCATTTATGTCTTTGTATATGCTCTTCCATCAGCACCGCCTCCACCCTGTTCTTTACCTGTAGATGGTGTTTCTGGTTTTTTCCTTTTGGATTGTTTTTGTTTGTTTGTTTGCTTTATTTGTCTGTGTGTTTGCGTGTTTTTGTTTCCCGTTGGTTTCTCTGGTTGTTTTCCTTTCCAGGGCTACATCAAGGAACAAATCAAAGCACACCTGGTGGAGGGTCCAAGAGTAGGGAAATAAAATAACCAAAGTCACAACAACAGAGAGCAAGTAACAATCTTCAAAAAACACCTGAAGGGCAAGGCCCTGGACAGTGTATGACCCCCCACCCTTTAATATAGCAGTGCTCCCAGGGGCAGAGCACATGAAAAGCTTTTAAAACTAGTAAGGGACAGAAAAATAGCTAAAATGATGAAACAGAAGAATTCTCCTCAAAGGAAATTCCAGGAAGAAGCGACAAATGAATTGATCAAAACAGATATAAGAAATCTAACTAAACAAGAATTTAGAATAATAGTCATAAAATTAATCGCTGGGCGTGAAAAAAGCATAGAAGACAGCAGAGAATCTACTGCTACAGAGATCAAAATAGTCATGATGAATTAAAAATTGCTATAAATTAGGTGCATAATAAAATGGAGGCAGCCACAGCATGGATGGAAGAGGCAGAGGGGAGAATAGGTGAATTAGAAGATAAAATTATAGAAAAAGAGGAAGCTGAGTAAAAGATTTAAAACATCCAGTATCACGAGGGGAAAATTAGAAAATTAAGTGATTCAGTCAAATGAAACAATATCCGCATCATAAGAATTCCAGAAGAAGAAGGAAGATAAAGGGGCTGCAAGGTGTACTTGAACAAATCATAGCTGAGAACTTCCCCAAACTGGGGAAGGAAACAGGTATTGAAATCCAAGAGGCACAGAGAACTCCCTTCAGACATAACTTGAATCGATCTTCTGCATGACATATCATAGTGAAACTGGCAAAATACAAGGATAAAGAGAGAATTCTGAAAGCAGCTAGGGATAAATGGGCCTTAAAATACAAAGGCAGACACATAAGGGTAGTAGCAGACCTATCTGTGGAAACTTGGCAGGACAGAAAAGAATGGGAGTAAATTTTCAATGTGATGAAGAGGAAAAATATGAAGCCAAGAATCCTTTATCCAGCAAATCTGTCACTCAGAATAGGAGAGAAAAAGGTTCCCCCCTCCCCCCCCAAAAAAAAAAACACTGAAGGAATTCATCATCAAAAACCAGCCCTACAAGATATCCTAAGGGGGACCATGTGAGTGAAATGTTGCAAGGACCACAAAGGACCCGAGACATCACTACAAGCATGAAAACTACAGATAACACAATGACTCTAAACCGATATCTTTCAATAATAAAACTAATGTAAATGGAGTAAGTGCTCCAACCAAAAGACATAGGGTATCAGAATGGAAAAAAACCCACCAAGACCCATGTATTTTCTCTCTATGAGAGACACAATGGAGACATGAGGACACCTTCAGATTGAAAGTGAGGGAGTGGAGAACTATCTATCATGCTACTGGAAGTCAAAAGAAAGCTGGAGTAGCCATACTTAGACAAACTAGACTTTCAATTAAAGGCTGTAACAGGAGATGAAGAAGGGGATTATATAATAATTACAGGGTCTATCCATCAGGAAGAGCTAACAATTATAAATGTCTATGTACCGAATTCGGAGGAACCCAAATATATGAAACAATTAATCATAATCATAAGCAACCTTATTGATGAGAATGTGGTAATTGCAGGAGACTTTAATACTCCACTTACAACACTGGACAGATCATCTAGACAGAGAAAGAGTAAAGAAACAATGGCCTTGAAAGATACATTGGACCAGATGGACATGGCAGATACACTTAGAACTCTACATCCCAAAACAGCATAATATAGTTTCTTCTCGACTGCACATGGGACATTCTCCACGATAGATCACGTACTGGGTCACAAAACAGCCCTTCATAACTATACAAGAATTGAGATCATACCATGCACACTTTCAGACCACAATGCTATGAACCTTGAAATCAACCACATGGAAATGTCTGGAAAATCTCCAAAAGCAAGGAGGTTAAAGAATATCCTACTAAAGAATGAATGTGCCAAACAGGCAATTAGAGAAGAAATTTTAAAATATATGGAAACAAATGAAAATGAAAATACAACAACCCAAACACTTTGGGATGCAGCGAAGGCATGCCTGAGAGGAAAATACATTGCAATCCAGGCTTATCTCAACAAACCAGAAAAATCCCAAATACAAAATCTAACAGCACACCCAAAAGAACTAGAAGCAGAACAGCCAAGACACCCCAAACCCAGCAGCAGAAGAGAAATAATAAAGATCAGAACAGAAATAAACAATATAGAATCCAAAAATAGTAGAGCAGATCAATGAAACCAACAGTTGGTTTTTTTTTTTTTTGAAAAAAATAACCAAAATTCATAAATCTCTAGCCAGGCTTCTTAAAAAGAAAAGAGAGTGGACACACATAGATAAAATCACGAATGAAAATGGAATTATTACAACCCATCCCTCAGAAATACAAGCAATTATCAGGGAATACTACGAAAAATTATATGCCAACAAACTGGACAACCTGGAAGAAATGGACAAATTCCTAAACACCCACACACTTCCAAAACTCAAATGGGAAGAAATAGAAAATTTGAACACATAACTAGTGAAGAAATTGAATCAGGTATCAAAAATCTCCCAAAAAACAAGAGTCGTGGACCACTTGGCTTCCCTGGGGAATTCTACCTGACATTTAAGCAGAGATAATACCTGTCCTTCTCAAGCTGTTCCAAAAAATAGAAAGGGAAAGAAAACTTCCAGACTGCTTCTATGAAGCCAACATTACTTTGTTTCCCAAACCAGACACTGACCAGAAAAAAAGATAACTATGGGCCAATATCCCTGATGAATATGGACGCAAAAGTTCTCTATAAGATACTAGCAAATCGAATTCAACAGCATGTAAAAAGAATTATTCACCATGATCAAGGAGGATTCACTCCTGGCTTGCAGGGTTGGTTCAACATTCACAAATCCATCAATGTGATACAGCACATTAATAAAAGAAAAGATAAGAACCATATGACACCGTCAATAGATGCAGAAAAAAAGGCATTTGACAAAATACAGCATCCTTTCTTAATAAAAACCCTCGAGAAAATCGGGATAGAAGGAACATACTTAAACATCATAAAAGCCATTTATGAAAGGCCCGCAGCTAATATCCTCAGTGGGGAAAAATGAGTTTTCCCCCTGAGATCAGGAACACGACAGGGATGTCCACTCTCACCGCTGTTGTTTAACATAGTGTTGGAAGTTCTAGAATCAGCAATCAGAAAACAAAATGAAATGAAAGGCATGAAAACTGGCAAAGATGAAGTCAAGCTTTCCCTTTTTGCAGATGACATGATATTATACATGGAAAACCCGATAGACTCCACCCAAAGTCTGCTAGAACTGATACATGAATTCAGCAGAGTCGCAGGATACAAAATCAATGTACAGAAATCAGTTGCATTCTTACACACTAATAATGAAGCAACAGAAAGACAAATAAAGAAACTGATCCCATTCACAATTGCACCAAGAATCATAGAATACCTAGGAATAAACCTAACCAAAGATGTAAAAAATCTGTATGCTGAAAACTATAGAAAGCTTATGAAGGAAATTGAAGAAGATAACAAAGAAATGGAAAAACATTCCATGCTTATGGATTGGAAGAATATTGTTAAAATGTCAATACTACCCAAAGCAATCTACATATTCAATGCAATCCCAATCAAAATTGCACCCGCATTCTTCACCAAGCTAGCAGAAGCAATCCTAAAATTTGTATGGAACCACAGAAGACCCCGAATCGCCAAAGTAATATTGAAGAAGAAGACCAAAGCGGGAGGCATCACAATCCCAGACTTTAGCTTCTACTACAAAGCTGTAATCATCAAGACAGCATGGTATTGGCACAAAAACAGACACATAGACCAATGGGATAGAATAGCGATTCCAGAATTGGACCCACAAATGTATGGCCAACTAATCTTTGACAAAGCAGGAAAGAATATCCAAAGGAAAAAAGACAGTCTCTGTAACAAATGGTGCTGGGAGAGCTGGACAGCAACATCCAGAAGAATGAAACTAGACCACTTTCTTACACCATTCACAAAAATAAACTCAAAGTGTATGAAGGACCTGAATGTGTGACACGAAACAATAAAAACCCTAGAGGAGAAAGCAGAAAATAACCATCTCTGACCTCAGCCGCAGCAATTTCTTACTTAACACATCTCCAAAGGCAGGGGAATTAAAAGGAAAAATGAACTATTGGGACCTCATGAAGATAAAAAGCTTCTGCACTGCAAAGGAAACAACCAACATAACTAAAAGGCAACCAACAGAGTGGGAAAAGATATTTGCAAATGACATATCAGACAAAGGGCTAGTATGCAAAATCTATAAAGAGCTCACCAAACTCCACACCCGAAAAACATATAATCCTGTGAAGAAATGGGCAGAAGACATGAGTAGACACTTTTCTAAAGAAGGCATCCAGATGGCCAACAGGCATACGAAAAGATGCTCAACGTCACTCCTCATCAGGGAAATACAAATCAAAACCACACTGGGATATCACCTCACGCCGGTTAGAGTGGCTGAAATGAATAAATCAGGAGACTATAGATGCTGGAGAGGATGTGGAGAAACGGGAACCCTCTTGCACTGTTGGTGGGAATGCAAACTGGTGCAGCCACTCTGGAAAACAGTGTGGAGGTTCCTCACAAAATTAAAAATAGATCTACCCTATGACCCAGGAGTAGCACTCCTAGGAATTTACCCAAGGGATACAGGAGTACTGATGCATAGGGGCACTTGTACAGCAATGTTTGTAGCAGCACTTTCAACAATAGCCCAATTATGGAAAGAGCCTAAATGTCCATCAACTGATGAATGGATAAAGAAGATGTGGTTTATACATACAATTGAATACTACGTGACAATGAGAAAGGAGGAAATCTGGCCATTTGTAGCATCTTGGATAGAACTGGAGAGTATTATGCTAAGTGAAATAAGTCAGGCAGAAAGACATATACCATATGTTTTCCCTCTTATGTGGATCCTGAACAACTTAACAGAAGACCATGGGGGAGGGGGTGGGAGAAAAAGTTACAGAGAGGGAAGGATGCAAACCATAAGAGTCTCTTTAATACTAAGAACAAGCTGAGGGTTGATGTCGGGTCGGTGAGAGGGGAAAGTGGGTAATGGGCACTGAGGAGGGCACCGGTTGGGATGAGCGCTGTGTGTTGTATGGAAACCCAGTTGACAATAAATTATATAAAAACAAACAAACAAAAAACAAACAAACAAAAAGCCCTTCCAGACTGCAATGGTAAGACAGTGAGATTATGTAGTGCTCATTATGACTGTAATTATGTAATAACCTCTCCAAATATAGTTCAGTTATTGTAGTTATTAACCATTCTGGTTTTGTTCCAAGTACTTGCTTTATAGCCTGCTGGATAGACTCCTTTATTCTACAAGCTGAATGCTGAAAGTCAAACTTGTGCATGTGAATCTGTTCTTCTAACAGTCTTTCAACATAATTTACCCTTTCAATTTGTATTTGTGAACCCCAAGAAAGTGGAGGAATAAAAAAATTGTACGCTTTATTTCCTTAAGATCTTTTTCTTTAATGTAGTTCTTTATCATTAAAAACTTTCCTATTAGGACTCCTATTGCTGCATCCCAGAGGTTTTATTTTATTTTTTAATTAAAGTAGAGTTGGCACACAGTATGTTACATTCGTTTCAGGTGTACAACATGATGATTCAAAATCTGTACATATTTTGCTAGTTCACCACAAGTGTGGCTACCATCTTTCACCATATGTTATTACGATAGCACTGACTGTGTTCCCTATTTGACACCTTTTATGACTGTGACCCATTCATTCCAAAACTGAAAGTCTGTATCTCCCACTCTTCTTCACTCATTTTGCCTACTTTCCCAACCCCTTCTCCCCTGGAAACCATCAGTTGTTTCTCCGTATTCACTGGTTTGATTCTGCTTTTAGTTTATTCATTTTTGTATTCCACATATGAGTAAAATTATAGGTATTTAACTTTCTCAGACAAGCAATTTCACTAGCATAATACCATCTAGTTCCATCCATGTAGTGGTAACTGGCAAATTCTCATCCATTTTTATGGCTGCATAATATTCCATTGTGTGTATATGGCACAGGTTCCTTATTGATTCATCTGTCAATAGACACCTAGGTTGCTTTCATATCTTTGCTTTTCTAAGTAATGCTACAATAGAAAATGGTGGAGCAGTAGGGGAGCCTATGCTTGCTTCATCCCTGGAACACAACTAGATAAAAATCAAATCATTCCAAACACCCAAACATCTATTTGAATGCTGAGAAAACAAACTGCAGCGCTACAGAGAGAAAAGAAGTCAAACTGTGAAAAGTAGGAGGTGTGGAGATATGATTCTGGGGAAAAAAAGAACCATGGGTGCTGCAGAGGGGAAGGAACTTTGATATCAGAGAGAGGAGAGAGAGAGAGAGAGAGAGAGAGAGAGAGAGAGAGAGAGAAACAGAGAGAAAGCAGTATGCAGGGGATTGCACAAGAGAAACACTTCCCCAAAATAACTAACTGGGAAAATGGAAGCAGCTGATTACCACAGTCTTCATGAGCAGCAGAGATGAAAATATGACGTTTTAGAAGTCCATGCAATCACTGGGTGGTGCCTGGCAGGAATAGCAGTGCTGCTGTGGGAAAGGAGGGTAGATCCCCGGGAGCGGACAGGGTGCTCTGGGTACCTTCTGGGTCTCACTGAGAGAGAAAGTTCCCTTCTTCAAATGCATTTGGAAGAGGTGGCACAGTGGCTCAGGGGACAGAAGAGCAGCAGGGTGCAAACACTCTTCCCCGTTTATTAGCATAGGAACAGACACACTGTTGAGGGCAACTAACCTTTCTGCCAGCTTTTTGCTGTGCATTACCATACACTCCAATCCCGTACATGATCAAGCGATTGCTTTTCTGGGACACACTAGAACCAGCTACAGCATGGCAAGATCCTCCTCCAGAGGATCAGCGCAGGTCCATGCTGTGCCAGATCCCTAAAACATGGGAGTTTTGAAACTCAGCTGTGCACCTGAGATAAAATACAGAACACTGCACCGCCTAGTGGGTAGACAGCATGGACAAATACAGGGTGAATGCAGGGATCAGACAGAAGCCTAGGACACTAGAGGGGAGATTGTTTGCTCTTATATCAGGGTTTCCTGAAGAATGGTGAGCACAAACTCCTTGTTCCGAGGACAAGAGAGTGGGACAATGCTTTTTACCCTCACCCATCAGCAGTACCAAATTCAGTGAGCAACAAAGAGCCGCTATTGGAGGATGGAGTGACTTACACCAAGCTCTACCTTCCTGCACCCTGCAAGTGCATCTTTACTAGGGCAAGTCCACCTGAGAATCAATGCAGCATTGCCTGTCCCTCAGAAGACCAGCACAAACCTCTCACACATGCAAAGTCTACTGATCATAGAGTGCTGCAAAGCTTCAGCTCTAGTTGTAACAGGATCAGGCTAATTTTAACAAGCAGACACTAGCACAACTAGTTAAAATGGCATACACTGGAAAAGGTCCAACAGGCCTGACTGAAGGCAAGGAGAAACTGCAGACAACTGATCTGAGGGAAACAGCAGCCAAAACAAAACATAGTGCACACTCTGAGAGACTTCCTGGAGTGCCAGACCCTGGATAATATAGGACCTGTTCTTAATATAGTCATTAGTCTCAGAAGCAAGTAATATAACAAGCTTTCCCAACACACATAAACAAAACAGTGACCTAGACAAAATGCCAAGATGGAGGCATTCACCCCAAAGTAAAGAACAAGAACAGGTCATGAGGACGGACTTAACTGAAACAGCTATAAGTAACATGCCTGAATTAGAACTTAAATCAATAATTGTAAGGATACTAGATTTGTTTGAGAAAAGTATACAAGACACTAGAGAATCCCTCACTGCAGAGGAAAAAAAAAAAAACAAAAAACAAAAAACAAAAAGTAGTCAGGCCAAAAAAAAAAAAAAAGGCTATAACTGAGATGCAAAACTGACTGAATGACAAGTAGGATGGAAGAAACAGAAAATTAATCCATGATAGAGAAGATAGAATTGTGGAAAATTATGAAGCTGAAAAGAAAAGGGAAATAAAAATGTTGAATCACAAATGTAAACTTAGGGAACTCAGCGACTCCATAAAGCATAATAACATCCATACGATAGGAGTTGCAGAAGAAAAGAGGGATAAAGGAGCAGAAGGTATATCTGAGCAAATTATAACTGAAAACTTCCATAATCTGGGGAAGGACACAGATACCCAAATCCAGCAGACACAGAGAAAGCCCATCAAATTTAAAAAAAGCCACAAAATACCAAGATATATTGTAGTAAAAATCGCAGAGATAAGAATCCTGAAAGCAGCAAGGGAAAAGAAATCCTTAACCTAAAAAGGAAGACAAAAAAGTTTGGCAGCAGATCTCTACACAAAAACCTGGAAGACCAAAGGAGAGTGGCATGATACATTCAATGTGCTGAAGGGTAAAAATATGCATCCAAGAACACTCTATCAAACTAGGCTTCAATTCAGAATAAGAGAGATAAAGGTTTCCCCAAACAAAACACTAAAAGGAGTCCATGGCCAGTAAAGCAGTCATGCAAGAAATATTAAAGGGGACCCTTTGAGTGGGAAAGAAAGACGAACTGCAAAGAAGGCTACAAAAGGAACACAGAAAATCTCCAGAAACAACAATTAACAGGTAACACAACAGCACTAAATTCTTATTTATCAATCATTACTCTGAATGTAAATGGACTAAATGCTCCAATTCAAATAAATAGAGCATCAAAATGGGTAAAAGAAAAAAAAAAAAAACAAGACCCGTGTATATGCTGCCTATAAAATACTCATTTTAGACCTAAAGACACCCAAGATTAAAGGTGAGAGAATGGAGAACAATTTATCAAACTCATGGACATCAAAAGAAAGAGTAACCATACTTACACCAGGAAAAAAAAACTAGATTTTAAAACAGACTGTAACAAGAGATAAGAAGGACACTATGCCATAGTGAAGGGGGTTATCAAATAAGATCTAAAAATTTTAAATACTTATGCTTCCAACTTGGAACACCCAACTATACAAATCCATTAATAACAAACATGAAGAAACCAGTTGAAAATAATATAATAATAGTACAGGACTTTATCACCCCACTTACAACATTGGACAGATCATCTAAGCAGAAAATCACAAGGAAACACAATGGCTTTGAATGACACACTAGACCAGATAGACTTAACAGATATATTCAGAACATTTTATCCTAAAGCAACAGAATACACATTCTTTCAGAGTACACATGGAACATTCTCCAGAATAGATAACATAATGGGTCACAAATCAGCCCTCAACAAGTACAAAAGATTGAGATCATACCATGCATATTTTAAGACACAAGGCTGTAAGTACTTGAAGTCAATCACAAGAAAAAATATTGGAAAGCCCTCAAATACATGAGGTTAAAGAACATCCTAATAAAGAATGAATGAGTTAACTAGGAAATTAAAGAAGAATTTAAAAAATACATGGAAGCAAATGAAAATGAAAGCATGACAGTCCAAAACCTCTGAGATGCAAGAAAGGTGGTCATAAGAGGGAAGTAAATAGCAATACAGGCAGACCTCAAGAAGCAAGAAAATTCTCAAATACTCAACCTAACCTTACACCCAAAGCTAGAAAAGGAACATCAAAGAAGGCCTAACACAGGCAAAAGGTAAATAATAAAGATTAGAGAAGAAATAAACGATGTAGAAACAAGCAAAAACCAGTAGAACTAATTAACAAATCTAAGAGCTGGTTCTTTGAAAGAATTAATAAAATCAATAAACCACTAGCCAGACTTGTTAGAAAGAAGAGAGAAAGGACCCAAATAAATACAATCAGGAATGAAACAGGAGAGATCACAATCAACAACACAGAAATGCGAACAATTGTAAGAGAATATTATTAAATATTATATGCTAAAAAAATGGGTGATGTGGAAGAAATGGATAAATTACTAGAAACATACAAACTCCCAAAACTAAAACAGAAAGCAATGGATAATATGAACAGACCCATAACCAGAAAAGAATTTGAATCAGTTATCAAGTCTCCCAACAAACAAAAGTCCAGGGCCAGATGGGCTCCCAGGGGAATTCTACCAGACAATTAAAGATGAGGTAATACCTATTCTTCTTAAACTGTTCCAAAAAATAGAAATGGAAGGAAATCTTTCGAACTCATTCTACATGGCCAGCATTACCTTGATCATGAAACCAGACAAAGACCCCGTTAAAATGGACAGTATCCCTGATGAACATGGATGCAAAAATTGTCAACAAGATGCAAGAAAATTGAATCCAACAGTACATAAAAAGACTCCTACACCAAGATCAAGTGGAATTCATTCTGGGCCTACAGGGGTGGTTCGATATCCACACATCAATCAATATGATATACCACATTAATAAAAGAAAGGTAAGAGCCATATGATCCTCTCAATAGATGCAGAAAAAACATCTGACAAAATACAGCATCCATTCTTTTTTTTTCAGCATCCGTTCTTGACAAAAACCCTCGACAAAGGAGGTATCACAGGAACATACCTCAACATCATAAAGGCCATGCAGAAAGGACCTGAAGTTAATATCATCCTCAATAGGAAAAAACTGAGAACTTTTCCTCTATAATCAGGAAGAAGACAGGGATGTCCACTTTCATAATTACTTTTTAACAGAGTACTGGAAGTCCTAGCCACAGCATCAGATAATAAAAAGAAACAGAAGGCATCCAAATGATTAAGAAAGAAGTCAAACTTTCACTCTTGGCAGACGACATGATACTCTACTGTAGAACACTCACAAGACTCCACCAAAAATTTACTAGAACACAAATTCAGCAAAGTCGCAGGATACAAAATCAACATTCTGGAATCTGTTGCATTTCTATACACCAACAATGAAGGAGCAGAAAAAGAAATCAAGGAATCAATCCTGTGTACAATTGCACCAAAACAATAAGATACCTAGGAATAAACCTAGCCAAAGAGGTAAAATATCTGTACTCTGAAAACTATGGAACACTTATAAGAGAAATTGAAGAGAACAAAAAGAAATGGAAAAACATTCCATGCTAATTGAATAGAAGATGAAATATTGTTAAAATGTCTATACTGACACCAAAGCAATCTACACATTGAATGCAATCTCTACCAAAATACCACCAGCCCTTTGCACAGGGCTAGAATGAACAATGCTAAAATTTGTATAGAACCACAGAAGACCCTGAGTAACCAAAGCAATCTTGAAAAAGTAAAGCAAAGCTGGAGGCATCACAATTCTGGACTTCAACCTATATTACAAAGCTGTACTCATCAAGACAACATGGCACTGGCACAAAAGCAGATCAATGGAACAAAAGAGAAAACCCAGAAATGGACCCAACCATGGTAGTCAGCTCATCTTCGACAAAGCAGGAAAAAAAAAATCCAATGGAAAAAAGCCAGTCTCTTCAACATACGGGGTTAAGAAAACTGCACAGCAACATTCAGAGGAATGAAACTGGACCACTTTCATACACCACACACAAAAATAAATTCAAAATGGATGAACGACCTAAATGTGAGACCGGAAAATATCAAAATCTTAGAGGAGAACACAGGCAGCAACCTCTTTCACCTTGGCCGTAGCAACTTCTCTGAAGGCAAAGGCAACAAGAAGAAAAAAATGAACTATTGGGATGTTATTAAGATAAAAGGCTTCTTCACAGTGAAGGAAACAAACAACAAGACTAAAAGACAAGCAGTGGAATGGGAGAAGATATTTACAAATGACATATCTGATAAAGAATTGGTATCCAAAATCTATAAAGAACTTATCAAACCCAACACCCCAAAAATAGCTAATCCAAGTCAAGAAATGAAGAGAAGACATGAACAGACATTTTTCAAAGAGACAGGAAGATGGCTAACAGGCACATGAAAAGATGCTCAACATCACTCATCATGAAGGAAACACAAATCAAAACACAAGGTGTGATATACCACCTCACACCTTGTCATAATGGCTAAAATTAACAACACAGGAATCAAGAGATGTTAGTGAGGATGCACAGAAAGGGGAACTCTCTTACACTTAGTGGGAATGAAAACTGCTGCAGCCGCTCCGGAAAAGTGTGGAGGTTCCTTAAAAAGTTGAAAGTAGAACTACCCTACAACACAGTAATTGCACTGCTAGGTATTTACCCAAAGGACACAAAAGTACTTATTTGAAGGGGCACAGGCACCCCATGTTTATAGCAACATTATCAACAATAGCCGAGTTATGGAAAGAGCCCAAATGTCCATCAACTGATGAATGGATAAAGAAGATGTAGCATATACACACACACACACACACACACACACACACACACACACACACACACAATGAAATATTAGCCATAAAAAAGAAAGAAATCTTGCTATTTGCAATGACATTGATGGAGCTAAAGTATATTATGTTAAGTAAAATAAGTCAGATAAAGACAAATTACATATGGTTTCACTCATATCTGGTATTTAAGACACATAAACAGATGAACATATGGGAAGGGGAAAAAAGAGAGGGAAGCAAATCGTAAGAGACTCTTAACAAGAGAGAACAAACTGAGGTTTGGTGGAGGGTGGTGGGAGGAGTATGGACTAAATGGGTGATGGGTATTAAGGAGGGCACTTGTGATGAGCACTGGGTGTTATATGTAAGTCATGAACCACTAAATTCTTTTTTTTTTTTTTTAGTTAGTGTATTTATTTTGAGAGAGAGACAGAGAGAGAGAGAGAGAGAGAGAGAGAGAGAGAGAGAGAGAGAAGTAATGGCAGAGAGGGAGGGAGAGGGAGAATCCCAAGCAGGCTCAATGCTGCAGTGCAGAGCCCAATGCAGGGCCCAAACTCAGGAACCGTGAGATTGTGACTTGAGCAGAGATCAAGAGTCAGATGCTTAACCAACCGAGCTACACAGGCGCCCCATGAATCACTAAATTCTACACCCAAAACCTATTTTACCATATATGTTAACTAAGTAGAACTTAAATTAAATCTTGAAATAGAAAACAAACAAACAAACAATGCTGGAATCAACATAGGGGTGCATATTTATTTTTGCTGGGAAAATACCCAGTAGTGGAATCACTGGATCATATCATAATTCTACTTTTAATTAGTTTTGGGATCTCTATATTATTTTGCACAGTGGCTGTACCAATATACATTCTCAGAAACATTATGAAGGTTTCTCTTTCTCCACATCCTTGTCTACACTTGTTATTTCTTGAGTTTATTTGGACTATTCTCACACTTGTCAGGTAATAAGTCATTGTGGCTTTAATTTGTATTCCCCTGATGATTAGTGATGTTGAGCATCTTTTTATGGGTCTGTTGGTCTGCTGTATGCCTATTTTGGAAAAATGTCTGTTCAGCTGCTCTGCTCATTTTTTAATCAGGTTGTTCATTTATGTGGTGTTGAGTTGTATCCATTCCTTATATATTTTGGATATCAAGCCCTTATCGGATATATTATTTGCAAATATATTCTCCCATTCAGTAGGTTGGCTTTTTGTGTCATGGGTGGTTTCTTTTGCTGTGCAAAATGTTTCTTTTGATGTACTCCCAATAATTTATTTTTGTTTATTTACCTTGCCTTAAGAGACATCTTTTAAATGTTGCTATGGCAGATGTTGGAGAAATTACTGTGTTCTCTTCTAGATTTCTGTGATTTCAGGTCTCACATTTATATTTTTAATACACTTTGAGTTTACTTTTGTGCATGCTGTTAGAAAGTGGTCCAGGTTCATTCTTTATCATGTTAATGAACAGTTTTCACAGCACCATTTATTGAAATCGCTGTCTTTTCCTCATTTTATATTCTTGCCTCCTATGTCATATAATCATTGACCATATAAGCATGGGTTAATTTCTGAATTCTCTATTCTGTTCTATTGATCTGTGTCAACTTTTGTGCCAGCACCATACTATTTTGATTATTACCGCTTTGTCATACATATTGAAATATGGGATTATTAACCTCCAGCTTTTTCTTTCTCAAGATAGCTTTAGCTATTTGAGGTCATTTGTAGTGAAATACAGATTTTCATAGAATATTTTCTAATTCTGTGAGAAATCCTGTTGGTATTTGGTTAGGATTTGCATTCAATCTGTAGATTACTTTGGGGAGTAAAGACATAACACTACAAAATCTTCCAGTTCAGAGCATGGAACATCTTTCTATTTGTGTCGTCTTCAATTACTTTCAACAATGTTTTATAGTTTTCAGAGTACAGGTCTTCCATCTTATTGGTTAAATTCATTCCTAACTATTTTATTTTTCTGATGCAACTGTAATTGGAACTTCTTTAAACTCCCCTTTCTGTTACTTCATTATTAGTATATAGAATTTTGTATCATGCAACATTACTGAATTCATTATTTCTAGTAGTTTCCTGGAGTTGTTTGGGTATTTTAGGTATACCGTCATGTCATCCGGAAATAGAGCCACTTTGACTTCTTCCTTACCAATATGGATTCCTCTTATTTATTTTTCTTCTTTGATTGCTGTTAGGAGTCCTATTACTATGTGAAATAACAGTGGCAGAAGTGGACATTCTTGTCTTCTTTGTGACCCCATAAAAAAAGCTCTTAGTTTTACACCTTTGAGTATAATGTTAGAACTATGCTTATACAGATATTATAATGAGGTAAATTCTCTCTAAACCCACTTTGCTGAATTTTATCATGAACACGTGCTGAATCTTGTCAAATGCTTTTTCTGCATCTATCAAGATGATTATGATTATTTCCTTTATTTTGTTGATATGGCATGTTGACTGATCATGTTGATTGATTTGTGAATATTGAACAATCTTGCATCCATGGAATATACGCTACTTGATTATGGTGAACAATCCATTTAGTGGGTTGATGAATACAGTTTGACAATATTTGTTGAATATTTTTTGCATCAATGTTCATTAGATATTCAACTGTAATTTTCTTTTTTGTGTGTGATGTCTTTGGTTTTAGTATCAGGGTAATGCTAGCCTCACAGAATGTAATTGGTACTTTCCCATGCCTATCTGTTTTTTGGAATAGTTTTAGGAGAGTAGGTATTAACTATTTTTATTTTTGATATTAATTCCTTTTAAATGTAGAAAATACTTGTGAATCCATTTGGTCCTGCACTTTTTTAGGTTTTCATTTAAATTTCACCACTTAACATGGGGCGCCTGGGTGGCTTGGTCGGTTAAGTGTCCGACTTTGGCTCAGGTCATGATTTCACGGTCCGTGAGTTCGAGCCCCGCGTCGGGCTCTGTGCTGACAGCTCAGAGCCTGAAGCCTGTTTCAGATTCTGTATCTCCCTCTCTCTCTCTGCCCCTCCCCTGTTCATGCTCTGTCTCTCTCTGTATCAAAAATAAAAAATCATTTAAAAAATTTTTAAATTTCACCACTTAACATACAGCATGATATTAGTTTTAGATGTACAATATGCTGATTCCACACTTTTATACAATACCTTGTGCTCATCACAAGTGCATGCCTTAATCCCATCACCTATTTAACCTATCTCCTCACGCACCCAAACTCTGGTAGCTATCAGGTTATACCCTATAGTTAAAAGTCTGTTTGTAGGTTTGCCTCTTTTTTCCTCCTGTCTGCTCCTTTGTTTTCTGTCATAAGTTACACATATGAATGAAATCATATGGTATTTGTCCTTCTTTTACTGACTTACTTCCCTTAGCATGATACTCTCCATCCATGTTGCTGCAAAAGGCGAGATTTCATTCCTTTTCATCCTGGAGTAATATTCCATTGTATATATACACCAACTCTTTTTTTAAAAATAAATGTTCATTTATTTATTTTGAGAGAACACGTGCATGAGCAGGGGAGGGCAGAGAGAGAGAGGAAGAGAGAGAAAGAATGCCAGGCAGGCTCTACACTGCCAGCACAGAGCCTGACACAGGGCTCATATACACGAACCATGAGATCATGACCTCAGCTGAAATCAAGAGTTGGAAGCTTAACCAACTGAGCCACCCAGGCACCCCTATACCACATCTTCTTTATCCATTCATTAGTCAATGCACACGTGGGTTGTTTCCATAACTTGGCTATTGAAGATAAGGCTGCTATAAACATTAAGGTACATATATCCCTTAAATTAGTATTTTTTTTTTTTTTTTGTATCTTTGGGTAAATACCTATTACTGCAATTGCTGGATCTAGGGTAATTCTTTTAACTTCTTGAAGAACCTCCATACTGTTTTCCAGAATGACTGTACAAGTTTGCATTCCCACCAACACTGCAAGAAAATTCCCCTTTCTCCACAGCCTTGTCAACACCTCTTGTTTGTTGTGTTGTAGATTTTAGCCATTCTGACAGGCGTGAGGTGATATATCACTGTAGTTTCGGTTTGTATTTCCCTGATGATGAGAGATGTTGAGCATCTTTTCATGTGTCTATTGGCTATCCATATGTCTTCTTTGGAAAAATGTCTATTCTTGTCTTCTATTTTTAATTGGATTATCCCTTTTGGAGGGTCTTGAGTTGTATAAGGTCTTTATATATTTTGGATACTAACCCAATGTCAGACAATTCATCTCCAAATATTTTCTCCCATTCCATAGGCTGCCTTTTAGTTTTGTTGATTGTTTCCTTCACAGTGCAAATCTTTTTATTCGAATGAAGTCTCAATAGTTTATTTTTGCTTTTCTTTCCCTAGCCTCAAGAGACATATGTAGGAAGAAGTTGCTACATCCAAAATCAAAGAGGTTACTGCCTGTGTTCTTCTCTAGTGTTTTAATGGTTTCTTGTCTCACAATGAGGCCTTTAATCCAATTTGACTTTATTTCTATGTACGGTGTATGAATGTGGTCGCTATTTTTCTGCATGTTTCCCTCCAGTTTTCCCAACAACATTTGGTGAATAGACTCTCATTTTCCCATTGCATATTCCTGCTTTATTGAAGATTAGTTGACCATATAACTGTGGGTTTATTTCTGGATTTTCTATTCTGTTCCATTGATCTATGTATGTGTCTAGTTTTGTGCCAGTACCAGACTATCTTGATCACTAGGGCTTTGTAATATAACTTGAAGGGTGGAATTTGATACTTCCAGTTTTGCTTTTCTTTTTCAAGATTTTTTGGCTACTGAGCATCTTTTGTTTTTATGTACAAATTTTAGGATTGTTGCACCTCTGTGAAAAATGCTGTTGATATTTTGACAGGGATTGCACTGAATGTGTAGATTGCTTTGGGTAGTATAGGCATTTTAACAATATTTAATCTCCCAATCGAGTATGGAATACTTTTCCATTTCTTTGTGTCACCTTCAATTTCTTCCATAAGAATTCTATAGTTTTCAGAGTACAGATGTATTTATCTCTTTGGTTAGGTTTATTCCTAGTTATTGTTTTTGGTGCAATTGTAAATGTGATTGATTCCTTAATTTCTTTCTGCTGCTTCATTAATGGTGTATAGAAATTCAATAGATTACTGTACATGGATTGTTTTCTGTGATTTGGCTGGATTCTAGACTTTTTGGTGGCATCCCTGGGCTTTCTATGTAGAGTAAGTATCATGTCATCTGCAAATAGTGAAAGTTTTATTTCTTCCTTCCCTATTTGTATGCCTTTTCCATCTTTTGTTGTCTGATTGCTGTTGCTGGGAATTCCAGTACTATGTTAAATAACAATGATAAGACTGGACATCCCTGTCTTCTTCCTCACCACAGAGAAAAAGCTGTCAGTTTTTCCCCCATTGAGGACATTAGCTGTGGGATTTTTGTACATTGCTTTTATGATGTTGAAGTATGCTCCCTCTCATCCTACTCTGCTGAGGGTTTTTTTTTTTTTATCATGAAAGGATGTTGTACATTCTCAAATGCTTTTTCTGCATCTATTGCAACAATCATACCATCCTTATCCGTTCTTTTATTAATGTGCCGTGTGATCTTGAATGATTTGCAAATATTGAGCCACACTTGCAATCCAGGAGTAAGTCCCACTTGATCATGTTGAATGATTATTTTATTATTTTATTTTATTTTATTTTATTTTATTTATTTTAATATGAAATTTTTTGTAAAAGTGGTTTCCATACAACACCAAGTGCTCATTCCAACAAGTGCCCTCCTCAATACCCATCACCCACCCACCCCTCCCTCCCACCCCCCCATCAACCCTCAGTTTGTTCTCAGTTTTTAAGAGTCTCTTACATTTTGCCTCTCTCCCTCTCTAACCTTTTTTTCTCCTCCCCCTGCCCCATGGTCTTCTGCTAAGTTTCTCAGGATCCACATAAGAGTGAAAACATATGGTATCTGTCTTTCTCTCTATGACTTATTTCACTTAGCATAACACTCTCCAGTTCCATCCACATTGCTACAAAAGGCCATATTTCATTCTTTCTCATTGCCACGTAGTATTCCATTGTGTATATAAACCACAATTTCTTTATCCATTCATCAGTTAGTTGATGGACACTTAGGCTCTTTCCATAATTTGGCTATTGTTGAAAGTGCTGCTATAAACATTGGAGTCCAAGTGCCCCTATGTATCAGCTCTCTTGCATAATGATTCTTTTAATGTATTGGTGCAATTGGTTTGCTATTATTTTACTGAAAATTATTGCATCCCTGATCATCAGGAATATTGGCCTGGAGTTGTCTTCTTTTAGTGGATGCTTTCTTTGGCTTTGGTATCAGGGTAATGCTGGCTTCATAGAATGAGTATGGAAGTTTTCCTTCCTTTGCTTATTTTTGGTAATAGTTTCAGAAGAATAGGTAGAACTCTACTTTTTTTTTCTTTCCTTCAATATTTGGTAGTTTTCACCTATGAAACCATCTGGTCCTGGACTTTTGTTGTTAGAAGTTTGTTTGTTTGTCGTTTAGTAATTGAATATCATTGCTGGTCATCAGCCTGTTCAAGTTTTCTGTTTCTTCTTGCTTCACTTTTGGTATTATATATTTTTCTAGGAATTTACCCATCTTCTAGGTTGTCCCGTTTGTTGGCATATAGTTTTTCATAATATTCTCTTTTAGTCATTTGTATTTCTGTGGTGTTGGTTGTTTTTTCTCCTTTCTTGTTTGATTTTATTTATTTGGTTTCTTTTTCTTTTCTTTCTGATAAGTCTGACTAGAGATTTTTCAAAGAACAAATTCCTAGTTTTATCAATCTGTTCCACTATTTTTTTGTTTCTATATCATTTATTTCTGCTCTAATCTCTATTATTTCCTTTCTTCTGCTAGCTTTAGGCTTCATTTGCTGTTCTTATTCTAGCTCCTTTAGTCACAAGGTTAGGTTGTTTACTTGAGGTTTATCTTGCTTCTTAATGTAGGCCTGTTTTGCCATATACTTCCCTCTTATGACCGCTTTTGCTGAATCCCAAAAGATTTGAACGGTTGTTTTCATCTTCATCTTCATATTTTTTATTTCTTATTTAATTTCCTAGTCTTCCCCTTCTTGGTTTAGTAGCGTTTTGTTTAACCTCCGTGTATTGGTGGTCTTTCCATATTTTTTTCTTCTGGTTAGCTTATAGTTTCATAGTATGCTCAGCAAAGTGGCATGATACAGTACTCCTGTATCCCTTGGGTAAATTTCTAGCAATGCTACTGCTGGGTCATAGGGTAGGTCTATTTTTAACTTTGTGAGGAACCTCCACACTGTTTTGCAGAGCGGCTGCACCAGTTTGCATTTCCACCAACAATGCAAGAGGGTTCCCATTTCTCCACATCCTCGCCAGCATCTATAGTCTCCTAATTTGTTCATTTTAGCCACTCTGACTGGCGTGAGGTGATATCTGAGAGTGGTTTTAATTTGTATTTCCCTGATGAGGAGCCTCGTCAAGCATCTTTTCATGTGCCTGCTGGTCATCCGGATGTCTTCTCTAGAGAAGTGTCTATTCATGTTTTCTGCCCATTTCTTCACTGGATTACTTGTTTTTCGGGTGTGGAGTTTGGTGAGCTCTTTATAGATTTTGGATACTAGCCCTTTGTCCAATATGTCATTTGCAAATATCTTTTCCCATTCCGTTGGTTGCCTTTTAGTTTTGTTGATTGTTTCCTTTGCTGTGCAGAAGCTTTTGATCTTCATGAGGTCCCAATAGTTCATTTTTGCTTTTAATTCCCTTGCCTTTGGGGATGTGTCGAGTAAGAAATTGCTACGACTGAGGTCAGAGAGGTTTTTCCCTGCTTTCTCCTCTAGGGTTTTGATGGTTTCCTGTCTCACATTCAGGTCGTTGATCCATTTTGAGTTTGTTTTTGTGAATGGTGTAAGACAGTGGTCTAGTTTCAATCTTCTGCATGTTGCTGTCCAGTTCTACCAGCGCCATTTGTTAAAGAGACTGTCTTTGGTCCATTGGATATTCTTTCCTGCTTTGTCAAAGATTAGCTGGCCATACTCTTGTGGGTCTAATTCTGGGGTTTCTATTCTATTCCATTGGTCTATGTGTCTGTTTTGTGCCAATACCATGCTGTCTTGATGATTACCGCTTTGTAGTAGAGGCTAAAGTCTGGGCTTTTGATGCCTCCTGCTTTGGTCTTCTTCTTCAATATTACTTTGGCGATTCGGGGCCTTTTGTGGTTCCATACAAATCTTCTTCAAAATTACTTTGGCTATTCGGGGCCTTTTGTGGTTCCATGCAAATGTTAGGATTGCTTGTTCTAACTTCGAGAAGAATGCTGGTGCAATTTTGATTGGGATTGCATTGAATGTGTAGATAGCTTTGGGTAGTATTGACCTTTTAACGGTATTTATGCTTCCAATCCATGAGGACGGAATGTTTTTCTATTTCTTTATATCTTCTTCAATTTCCTTCATAAGCTTTCTATAGTTTTCAGCATACAGATCTTTTACATCTTCGGTTAGGTTTATTCCTAGGTATTTTGTGCTTCTTGGTGCAATTGTGAATGGGATCAGTTTCTTTATTTGTCCTTCTGTTGCTTCATTATTAGTGTATAAGAATGCAACTGATTTCTGTACATTGATTTCGTATCCTGCGACTTTGCTGAATTCATGTATCAGTTCTAGCAGACTTTGGGTGGAGTCTATCGGGTTTTCCATGTATGATATCGTGTCATCTGCAAAAAGCGAAAGCTTAACTTCATCTTTGCCAATTTTGATGCTTTGATTTCCTTTTGTTGTCTGATTGCTGATGCTAGAACTTCCAACACTATGTTAAACAACAGCGGTGAGAGTGGACATCCCTGTCGTGTTCCTGATCTCAGGGAGAAAGATCTCAGTTTTTCCCCATTGAGAAGGATATTAGCTGTGGGCTTTCCATAAATGGCTTTTATGATGTTTAAATATGTTCCTTCTATCCCGACTTTCTCGAGGGTTTTTATTAAGAAAGGATGCTGAATTTTGTCAAATGCTTTTTCTGCATCGATTGACAGGATCATATGGTTCTTTTCTTTCCTTTTATTCATGTGATGTATCACGTTAATTGATTTGTGAATGTTGAAACAGCCCTGAAACTCAGGAATGAATCCCACTTGATCATGGTGAATAATTCTTTTTATATGCTGTTGAATTCAATTTGCTAGTATCTCATTGAGAATTTTTGCATCCATATTCATCAGGGGTATTGGCCTGTAGTTCTCTCTTTTTTTGCTGGGTCTCTGTCTGGTTTAGGAATCAAAGTAATGCTGGCTTCATAGAATGAGTCTGGACGTTTTCCTTCCCTTTCTATTTTTTTGAATAGCTTGAGAAGGAAAGGTATTCTCTCTGCTTTAAATGTCTGGTAGAATTCCACTGGGAAGCCATCTGGTCCTGGACTCCTATTTGTTGGGAAATTTTTGATAACTGATTCAATTTCTTCGCTGGTTATGGGTATATTCAAGCTTTCTATTTCTTCCTGTTTGAGTTTTGGAAGTGTGTGGGTGCTTAGGAATTTATCCATTTCTTCCAGGTTGTCCAGTCTGTTGGCATATAATTTTTCATAGTATTCCCTAATAATTGTTTGTATTTCTAAGGGATTGGTTGTAATAATTCCATTTTCATTCATGATTTATCTATTTGGGTCATCTCTCTTTTCGTTTTGAGAGGTTTATCAATTTTGTTTATTTTTTTTCAAAAAAACAACTCTTGGTTTCATTGATCTGCTCTACAGTTGTTTTAGATTCTATATTATTTATTTCTGCTCTTATCTTTATTATTTCTCTTCTTCTGCTGGGTTTGGGGTGTCTTTGCTGTTCTGCTTCTATTTCCTTTAGATGTGCTGTTAGATTTTGTATTTGGTGTTTTTGTTGTTTCTTGAGATAGGCCTGGATTGCCATGTATTTTCCTCTCCGGACTGCCTTCACTGCATCCCAAAGCGTTTGGATTGTTGTCTTTTCATTTGCATTTGGTTCCATGTATTTCTTAATTTCTTCTCTAATTGCCTGGTTCACCCATTCCTTCTTTAGTACGGTGTTCTTTAACCTCCATGCTTTTGGAGGTTTTCCAAACTTTTGCTTGTGGTTGATTTCAAGCTTCATCGCATTGTGGTCTGAAAATATACATGGTATGATCTCAATTCTTGTATACTTATGAAGGGCTGTTTTGTGACCCAGTATGTGATCTATCTTGGAGAAGGTTCCATGTTCACTCGAGAAGAACGTATTTTCTGTTGCTTTGGGATGTAGACTTCTAAATATATCTGTCAAGTCCATCTGATCCAGCGTATCATTCAGGGCCCTTGTTTCTTTATTGATCCTGCATCTAGATGATCTATCCACTGTTGTAAGTGGAGTATTAACGTCCTGCAATTACCACATTCTTATCAATAAGGTTGCTTACATTTGTGATTAATTGTTATATATATTTCAGGGCTCCCGTATTCGGTGCATAGACATTTGTAATTGTTAGCTCTTCCTGATGGATAGACCCTGTAATGATTATATAATGCCCTTCTTCATCTCTTGTTACAGCCTTTAATTTAAAGTCTAGTTTGTCTGATATAAGTATGGCTACTCCAGCTTTCTTTTGGCTTCCAGTGGCATGATAAATAGTTCTCCATCCCCTCACTCTCAACCTAAAGGTGTCCTCAGGTCTAAAATGAGTCTCTTGTAGACAGCAAATGGATGGGTCTCGTGTTTGTATCCATTGTCATACCCTATGACTTTTGGTTGGAGCATTTAGTCCATTTACATTCAGCGTGATTATAGAAAGATACGGGTTTGGAGACATTGTGATGTCTATAAGTTTAACGCTTGCAGTCATGTCTCTGGAACTTCGTCTCACGGGATTCCCCCTTAGGATCTCTTGTAGGGCTGGTTTAGTGGTGACAAATTCCTTCAGTTTTTGTTTGTTTGGGAAGACCTTTATCTCTCCTTCTATTCTAAATGGCAGACTTGCTGGATAAAGGATTCTCAGCTGCATTTTTTCTCTGCTCATCACATTGAAGATTTCCTGCCATTCCTTTCTGGCCTGCCAAGTTTCAGTAGACAGACCCCGTCACGAGTCTTATCGGTCTCCCTTTATATGTTAGAGCATGTTTATCCCTAGCTGCTCAGAATTCTCTCTTTATCCTTGTATTTTGCCAGTTTCACTATCGTATGTTGTGCAGAAGATCAATTCAAGTTATGTCTGGGGGGAGTTCTCTGTGCCTCTTGGATTTCAATGCCTTTTTCCTTTCCCAGATCAGGGAAGTTCTCAGCTATGATTTCTTCAAGTACACCTTCAGCAACTTTCCCTCTCTCTTCCTCCTCTGGAATCCCAATTATGCATATATTATTTCGTTTAATTATGTCACTTACTTCTCTAGGTCTCCCCTCATACTCCTGGATTTTTTAATCTCCCTTTTTCTCAGCTTCTTCTTTTTCCATAATTTTATCTTCTAATTCACCTATTCTCTCCACTGTCTCTTCAATCCGAGCTGTGGTCGCCTCCATATTATTTTGCAGCTCATTTATAGCATTTTTAGCTCCTCCTGACTGTTTCTCAGTCCTTTGATCTCTGTAGCAATAGATTCTCTGCTGCCCTCTATACTTTTTACAAGCCCAGCGATTAATTTTATGACTATTATTTTATTTCATTTTATTTTTTTTCAATATATGAAATTTATTTTCAAATTGGTTTCCATACAACACCCAGTGCTCATCCCAAAAGGTACCCTCCTCAATACCCATCACCCACCCTCCCCTCCCTCCCACCCTCTACCAACCCTCAGTTTGTTCTGTTTTTAAGAGACTCTTATGCTTTGGCTCTCTCCCACTCTAACCTCTTTTTTTTTTTTTCCTTCCACGCCCCCATGGGTTTCTGTTAAGTTTCTCAGGATCCACAGAAGAGTGAAAACATATAGTATCTGTCTTTCTCTGTATGGCTTATTTCACTCAGCATCACACTCTCCAGTTCCATCCATGTTGCTACAAAGGGCCATATTTCGTTCTTTCTCATTGCCATGTAGTACTCCATTGTGTATATAAACCACAATTTCTTTATCCATTCATCAGTTGATGGACATTTAGGCTCTTTCCATAATTTGGCTATTGTTGAGAGTGCTGCTATAAACATTGGGGTACAAGTGCCCCTATGCATCAGTACTCCTCTATCCCTTGGGTGAATTCCTAGCAGTGCTATTGCTGGGTCATTGGGTAGATCTATGTTTCATTTTATGAGGAACCTCCACATTGTTTTTCAGTGTGGCTGCACCAATTTGCATTCCCACCAACAGTGCAAGAGGGTTCCCATTTCTCCACATCCTCTCCAGCATCTATAGCCTCCTTATTTGTTCATTTTGGCCACTCTGACTGGCATGAGGTGATATCTGAGTGTGCTTTTGATTTGTATTTCCCTGATAAGGAGCCTCGTCAAGCATCTTTTCATGTGCCTGTTGGCCATCCGGATGTCTTCTTTAGAGAAGTGTCTATTCATGTTTTCTCCCCATTACTTCACTGGGTTATTTGTTTTTCGGGTGTGGAGTTTGGTGAGTTCTTTACAGATTTTGGATACTAGCCCTTTGTCCGATATGTCATTTGCAAATATCTTTTCCCATTCCGTTGGTTGCCTTTTAGTTTTGTTGGCTGTTTCCTTTGCTGTGCAGAAGCTTTTTATCTACATATGGTCCCAGTAATTCATTTTTGCTTTTAATTCCCTTGCCTTTGGGGATGTGTCGAGTAAGAGATTGCTATGGCTGAGGTCAGAGAGGTCTTTTCCTGCTTTCCCCTCTAGGGTTTTGAAGGTTTCCTGTCTCACATTCAGGTCCTTTATCCATTTTGAGTTTGTTTTTGTGAATGTTGTCAGAAAGTGGTCTAGTTTCATTCTTATTCATGTTGTTGTCCAGCTCTCCCAGCACCATTTGTTAAAGAGACTGTCTTTTTCCATTGGATGTTCTTTCCTGCTTTGTCAAAGATGAGTTGGCCATACGTTAGTGGGTTTAGTTCTGGGGTTTCTATTCTATTCCATTGGTCTATGTGTCTGTTTTTGTGCCAATACCATGCTGTCTTGATGATGACAGCTTTGTAGTAGAGGCTAAAGACTGGGATTGTGATGCCTCCTGCTTTGGTCTTCTTCTTCAAAATTACTTTGGCCATTCGGGGCCTTTTGTGTATCCATAGGAATTTTACAATTGCTTGTTCTAGTTTCTAGAAGAATGCTGGTGCAATTTTGATTGGGATTGCATTGAATGTGTAGGTAGCTTTGGGTAGTATTGACATTTTGACAATATTTATTCTTCCAATCCATGAGCAGGAAATGTCTTTCCATTTCTTTAAATCTTCTTCAATTACCTTCATAAGCTTTCCATAGTTTTCAGCATACAGATCTTTTACATCTTTGGTTAGATTTACTCCTAGGTATTCTATGCTTCTTGGTGCAATGGTGAATGGGATCAGTTTCTTTATTTGTCTTTCTGTTGCTTCATTGTTAGTGTATAAGAATGCAACTGATTTCTGTACGTTGATTTTGTATCCTGAGACTTTGCTGAATTCATGTATCAGTTCTAGCAGACTTTTGGTGGAGTCTATTGGGTTTTCCATGTATAATATCATGTCATCTGCAAAAAGCGAAAGCTTGACTTCATCTTTGCCAATTTTGATGCCTTTGATTTCCTTTTGTTGTCTGATTGCTGATGCTAGAACTTCCAACACGGTGTTAAACAACAGTGTGAGAGTGGGCATCCCTGTCGTGTTCCTGATCTCAGGGAAAAAGCTCTCAGTTTTTCCCCATTGAGGATGATGTCAGCTGTGGGCTTTTCATAAATGGCTTTTATGATGTTTAAGTATGTTCCTTCTATCTCGACTTTCTCCAGGGTTTTTATTAAGAAAGGGTGCTGGATTTTGTCAAAGGCCTTTTCTGCATCAATTGACAGGATCATATGGTTCTTATCTTTTCTCTTATTAATGTGATGTATCACGTTGATTGATTTGCGAATGTTGAACCAGCCCTGGATCCCAGGAATGAATCCCACTTGATCATGGTGAATAATTCTTTTTATATGCTGTTGAATTCGATTTGCTAGTATCTTATTGAGAATTTTTGCATCCATATTCATCAGGGATATTGGCCTGTAGTTCTCTTTTCTTGCTGGGTCTCTGTCTGGTTTAGGAATCAAAGTAATACTGGCTTCATAGAATGAGTCTGGAAGTTTTCCTTCCCTTTCAATTTCTTGGAATAGCTTGAGAAGGAAAGGTATTCTCTCTGCTTTAAACGTCTGGTAGAACTCCCCTGGGAAGCCATCTGGTCCTGGACTCTTATTTGTTGGGAGATTTTTGATAACCGATTCAATTTCTTCGCTGGTTATGTGTCTGTTCAAGCTTTCTATTTCCTCCTGATTGAGTTTTTGAATAGTGTGGGTGTTGAGGAATTTGTCCATTTCTTCCAGGTTGTCCAATTTGTTGGCATATAATTTTTCATAATATTCCCTGATAATTGTTTGTGTCTCTGAGGGATTGGTTGTAATAATTCCATTTTCATTCATGATTTTATCTAGTTGGGTCATCTCCCTTTTCTTTTTGAGAAGCCTGGCTAGAGGGTTGTCAATGTTGCTTATTTTTTCAAAAAACCAACTCTTGCTTTCGTTGATCTACTCTACAGTTTTTTTTACATTCTATATTGTTTATTTCTGCTCTGATCTTTATTATTTCTCTTCTTCTGCTGGGTTTAGGCTGCCTTTGCTGTTCTGCTTCTAGTTCCTTTATGTGTGCTGATAGATTTTGTATTTGGGATTTTTCTTGTTTCTTGAGATAGGCCTGGATTGCAATGTATTTTCCTCTCAGGACTGCCTTCGCTGCGTCCCAAAGCGTTTGGATTGTTGTCTTTTCATTTTCGTTTCCAAATATTTTTTAATTTCTTCTCTAATTGCCTGGTTGACCCACTCATTCTTTAGTAGGGTGTTCTTTAACCTCCATGCTCTTGGAGGTTTTCCAGACTTTTTCCTGTGGTGGATTTCAAGCTTCATAGCATTGTGGACTGAAAGTATGCATGGTATAATTTCAACTCTTGTATACTTATGACGGGTTGTTTTGTGACCCAGTATATGATCTATCTTGGAGAATGTTCCATGTGCACTCGAGTAGAAAGTATATTCTGTTGCTTTGGGATGCAGAGTTCTAAATATGTGTGTCAAGTCCATCTGATCCAATGTCTCATTCAGGGCCCTTGTTTCTTTATTGACCGTGTGTCTAGATGATCTATCCATTTCTGTAAGTGGAGTGTTAAAGTCCCCTGCAATTACCACCTTCTTATTATTAAGGTTGCTTATGTTTATGACTAACTGTTTTATATATTTGGGGGCTCTGGTATTCGGTGCATAGACATTTATAACTGTTAGCTCTTCCTGATGGATAGACCCTGTAGTGATTATATATTGCCCGTCTTCATCTCTTGCTACAGGCTTTAATTTAAAGTCTAGTTTGTCTGATATAAGTATGGCTACTCCAGCTTTCTTTTGGCTTCCAGGAGCCTGATAAATAGCTCTCCATCCCTTCACTCTCAATCTAAAGGTGTCCTCAGGTCTAAAATGAGTCTTTTGTAGACAGCAAACAGATGGGTCTTGTTTTTTTATCCATTCTGATACCCTATGTCTTTTGGTTGGCGCATTTAATCCATTTACTTTCAGTGTTATTATAGAAAGATACGGGTTTAGAGTCATTGTGATGTCTGTACGTTTTATGCGTGTAGCGATGTCTCTGGTACTTTGTCTCACAGGATCCCCCTTAGGATCTCTTGTAGGGCTGGTTTAGTGGTGACAAATTCCTTCAGGTTTTTTTGGGAAGACCTTTATCTCTCCTTCTATTCTAAATGACAGACTTGCTGGATAAAGGATTCTCGGCTGCATATTTTTTCTGTTCATCACATTGAAGATCTCGTGCCAATCCTTTCTGGCCTGCCAAGTTTCAAAAGACAGATCAGTCACGAGTCTGATAGGTCTCCCTTTATATGTTAGGGCACGTTTATCCCTTGCTGCTTTCAGAATTTTCTCTTTATCCTTGTATTTTGCCAGTTTGACTCTGACATGTCGTGCAGAAGATCGATTCAAGTTTTGTCTGAAGGGAGTTCTCTGTGCCTCTTGGATTTCAATGCCTTTTTCCTTCCCCAGTTCTGGGAAGTCCTCAGCTATTATTTCTTCGAGTACACCTTCAGCACCTTTCCCTCTCTCTTCCTCCTCTGGGATACCAATTATGCATATATTATTTCTTTTTAGTGTATCACTTAGTTCTCTAATTTTCCCCTCATACTCCTGGATTTTTTTATCTCTCTTTTTCTCAGCTTCCTTTTTCCATAACTTTATCTTCTAGTTCACCTATTCTCTCCTCTGCCTCTTCAATCCGAGCCGTCGTCGTTTCCATTTTATTTTGCATTTCGTTTGAAGCGTTTTTCAGCTCCTCCTGACTGTTCCTTAGTCCCTTGATCTCTGTAGCAAGAGATTCTCTGCTGTCCTCTATACTGTTTTCAAGCCCAGCGATTAATTTTATGACTATTATTCTAAATTCACTTTCTGTTATATTATTTAAATCCTTTTTGATCAGTTCGTTAGCTGTTGTTATTTCCTGGAGATTGTTTTGAGGGGAATTCTTCTGTTTGGTCATTTTGGATAGTCCCTGGAGTGGTGCGGACCTGCAGGGCACTTCCCCTGTGCTGTGGTGTATAACTGGAGTTGGTGGGCGGAGTCGTAGTCAGACCTGAAGTCTGCCCCCAGCCCACCGCTGGGGCCAGAGTCAGACTGGTGTGTGCCTTCTCTTCCCCTCTCCTAGGGTGGGATTCACTGTGGGGTGGCGTGGCCCGTCTGGGTTACTTGCACACTGCCAGGCTTGTGGTGCTGGGGATCTGGCGTATTAGCTTGGGTGGGTAGGCAAGGTGCACGGGGGCAGGAGGGGCAGGCTTAGCTTGCTTCTCCTTAGGTGATCCACTTCAGGAGGGTCGTGTGGCAGCGGGAGGGAGCCAGACCCGCTGCTGGAGGTTTGGCTCCGCAGAAGCACAGTGTTGGGTGTTTGCGTGGAGCAAGCAAGTTCCCTGGCAGGAACTGGTTCCCTTTGGGATTTTGGCTGGGGGGTGGGCGAGGGAGATGGCGCTGGTGAGCGCCTTTGTTTCTCAACAAACTGAGCTCTGTTGTCTGGGGGCTCAGCAACTCTCCCTCCATTTGTCCTCCAGCCTTCCCGCTTTCTGAGCAGAGCTATTAACTTATGACCTGCCGGATGCTAAGTCGCGCTTGCTGTCGGAACACACTCCGTCCGGCCCCTCTGCTTTTGCAAGCCAGACTGGGGGGCTCTGCTTGGCCGGCAGGCTACCCCTCCACCCCGGCTCCCTCCCGCCAGTCCGTGCAGAGCACACCTCCTCTCCGCCCTTCCTACCCTCTTCCGTGGGCCTCTCGTCTGCGCTTGGCTCCAGAGACTCCGTTCTGCTAGTCTTCTGGTGGTTTTCTGGGTTAGTTAGGCAGGTGTAGGTGGAATCTAAGTGATCAGCAGGATGCGCGGTGAGCCCAGCGTCCTCCTAATCCGCCATCTTCCCTCCCTCCCGCATGACTATTATTTTAAATTCATTTTCTGCTATATTGCTTAAATTGGTTTTGATCAGTTCTTTAGCTGTTGCTATTTCCTGGAGTTTGACGAGAATTCTTCTGTTTCATCATTTTGGATAGTCCCTGGAGTGGCGGGGAACTGCAGGGCACTTCCCCTGTGCTGTGGTGTATAACTGGAGTTGGTGGGTGGAGCCGAAGTCAGACCTGATGTCTGCTCCCAGCCTACCGCTGGGGCCACAGTCAGACTGGTGTGTACCTTCTCTTCCCCTCTCCCAGGGGCAGCACTCACTGTGGAGTTGTGTGGCCTCTGTCTGGGCTACTTGCACACTGCTAGCCTTGTGGTGCTGCTTCGATGGGAACTGGCCTATTAGCCGGGGTGGATCCACAAGGTGCACAGGGGCAGGAGGGACAGGCCCAGCTCACTTTGCCTTTGGTGGTCTGCTTTGGGAGGGGCCCTGTGGCACCAGGAGGGAGGTAGACCCGTCGGGGGGATGGATCCACAGAAGCACAGCTTGGGTGTTTGTGCGGTGCAAGCAAGTTCGTGGCAGGAACTGGTTCCCTTTGGGATGTAGGCTGGGGGATGGGCGAGGGAGATGGCGCTTCCCAGCGCCTTTGTTCCCAGCCAAGCTGAGCTCTGCCCTCCAGGGCTCAACTCTCCCTCCTGTTGTCCTTTAGCCCTCCTGCTCTCCGAGCAGAGCTGTTGACTTATAACATTTCAGATGTTAAGTCCTGCTGGCTGTCAGAACACACTCTGTCTGGCTCCTCCACTTTTGCAAGCCCGTCTCAGGGGCTCTGCCTTGCCAGGTGGGCTGGCTGCCCCTCCACCGCCCTGGCTCCCTCCTCCCAGCCCGTGTAGTGCGCACTGCCTCTACGCCCTTCCTACCCTCCTCCGTGGGCCTCTCGTCTATGCTTGGCTCCGGAGAGTCTGTTCTGCTAGTCTTCTGGCGGTTTTCTGGGTAAATTAGGCAGATGTGGGTGGAATCTAAGCGATCAGCAGGACGCGGTGAGCCCAGCGTCCTCTTACACCGGCATCTTCCCAATAAATATCTGTATTATGTTGTTTTTGAATGGAATATTCTGAATATATCCGTTAAGTTCATCTGTTCCAGGGTGTCATTCAAAGTTATCATTTGCTTCATTTTGTGTTTAGGTGATCTATCCATTCATGTAACTGGGGTGTTAATATCCCCTACTGTTATTGTATTATTAACAATTACTTTATGTTTCATATTCATTGTTTTATATATTTATATGCCCCATGCTGGGTTCATAAATATTTACAATTGTTATATGTTCCTGTTGGGTGTCCCCTTCATGGTTAATAATTATTGCCTTCTTTGTCTCTTGTTACAGTCTTCATTTTAAGTCTATTTTGTCTGATATAAGTATTGCTAATCCAGCTTTCCTTTTATGTATATTTGCATGATAAATGGTTTTTCATCCCCTCACTTTCAAACTGCAGGTGTCTTGAGATCTACAATGAGTCTATTGTGGGCAGTGTATAGATGGGTCTTGTTTTTTAATCCATTCTGACAATGCTATGTCTATTAATTTAAGCATTTAATTCATTTACACTCAGAATAATTATTGATAGATATGCATTTAGTGTCATTTTATTACTTGTTTTGCCATTGCTGGAGATTTTCTCTGTTTCTTTCTTGTCTGTGTCCTTTTTGGTCTTTCCATCCAACTCAAAGAGTCCTCTTTAATATTTTGCACAGGACTGGTTTAATGGTCACCAACTCCTTCAGTTTTTGTTTGAGAAACTCCTTATGCCTTCTTCTTTTCTGAACGATAGCCTTGCTGGATAGATATTCTTGGATGCATAATTTTCCCCTTCAGTATGTTGAATATATCATGCTATAGCCTTCTTGCCCTGTAGCTAGCTTATGGGTCTTAC
>NW_026463972.1:0-57260 GCF_027475565.1 Acinonyx jubatus
ACTTTGAGTTCTGAAAGGTGCCTGTGTGTTAGGTCCGTCGATGCTCTGGAATGAGGGTCTGTGGTTCAGGTGAGGGCAGAGGCAATGATAGCCATTGGATTGCCAGTCCTCTTGTTCCTCCTTCCATGACCAGTCCTTGCTGAACATCCCCATCTCCCTTACCACATCCCATTCTGTGCCCCTGTTACTCTCTGAGCCTCTTAAGGGACAGATGCCTTCCCTCCAAGCTTCTCCTTTCTTCCTTCTTGTTTATACACTGCTCCCAGATTAACCTTCTGGAAACTCAGCTTTATAGGACTCCCCACGTTAGTGGCCCTGGAGCACAAGTATAACTATTAAAAAAAACCTTTATATAATGATAAAGTCCTACTTTCCATCTTCCCCCATCCAAATCCTGCAATTCACAATCGTCAAAGCAGCAGGGGAGGCAAGAAAGAATGTCTTTTCCCTTTATTTCCAGTGCAATCCATTTTTTCCCATTTATACATAAAAACCTATATTGCTATACATTAGGACATTTTAGCCAGTAGAATGTTACTGAGGTCGTATATAATATACATTCATTTTGTTGGAGATGCGTACATATATTTCTATGCATCACAGTTCAGTGTAACTGCTCCACAAAGAAAGAAAACATAACCCACCATCCTTAATGCTATTTTAACAAAACGTTTTAAATTGTATTTATTCCAGTTAATGGTGTAGAAAGAAAAATGGAGAAAGTACATGCATTTTCCTAGAATGAGCCATCAGACGTCTAAATAAATGGACTGAATGAGTTTGTTTGAATGTTCCCATTCACATAGGATTACACATTCAAATAAAGCTGTGTACATTTATTTGAATATGTAATCAAGGAGCTGAGCAGAAGTGGCACCTACTTCCAAGTGTAACATCCCTGGTTTACACATGTGGGTACCTCAGTGTGTCGTTAAAAAGCAGAAAATAGTTCTTTCTATATACATTTTGTGCAAATTTCACAGCTCTTGGTATTGTTCATCAGCTTTGTTGTTTCTCATGCACAAGGCACCTGTCCATATCAGCAGTAATGGTGCTACCCAGAGGAAGACTTTATTTAAGTTTCTCAAGTTTCCCGGCCCTTTGAGAAAGTTTGGGCTCACCCACTCCTTCCTTTTTCATTCAACAAGTATTTGATGGTTGCTGGGTTACAAAGGTATTTGAGTGACCCATCTAGGCATGTTACAGTGCCTGTTCCTACCAGTCTCAGTACTGTTCGTTGGGATGAACCTGTCGTGGTCCATGACCCAAAGCCTTTTGGGCCACTGACATTTATAGGCTCCCACGTGGTTCTTAAGGAGTGGAGGTGGAGGTGGACAAATGATCGTGCTGTCATGTGCATAATGTGGCACAAGAGTACAAATGAGGACCCATGTGTGTAAATATTTAAAAATTGATTAACCAAACTAAATGTTTTAAATTCTATCTATCTATCCTATTTCTGTCTTCACAATGGCTGGAAGGCCAAGTTTGAGCTGAGAACGCTTGGCTTCCTCGGAGATCTGTGCTGGAATGTGGCAGCAATGGGGAGCTAGCCCATAGCCCCTGGCCAAGGCCTGTAGTCTGCTTCATTCTCTGCATGCCCTCGGTTGTGCCATTCACCACACGGAGGTTTGCATTCCCAGAGGAGGACACTGTGGCCCACACATCCAAGCTCTGTCCATGCTGCATAAATAGCTGTGCCAGACCTCCTGAGGAGAACTGAGCAGGCCCTGGAAGCAGACTGGAGACACTTGGGAGGGAAATTGTGGGGTCCCACATACCTGGCAAGGGGCCTAGAAGAGGGCATGTGTGAGCTCTGGCCTTGCTAATGGAACCACTAAGTAGTTCTCCTGACTGGAGGCACACTGCTGGACAGCTTGTGAGCATCATACCTTTCCCTTGCTTTTTAATCACATGAGTATTCATGCCTTTCCTTTGGGTGACTCTCTGGTCCTTCTTGGCTTTTTTTTGCACCACCATATTATGTGGAAGCATGAGAAAGAGGAGGCCACACAGACAAATATGACTCTAACCTTCCTTCCTCCTTGTACCCAACTTCATCTCCATTATGGTGGCACAGACCTCACGGGAGTGAACCATGCTGGGAGGGCAGCGGTAGTGTTGGCCTGAGTGCTGTCTGTGGGTTTTACATTAGGACAGAGCTCTTTCGGGATTCAGGAATTTTGATGACTTCTGCCTAATCTGTTGCATTAATTCTGAACAAAGTGTGGGAAGGGGAGACAGACAGCAGTAGATGGAAAGATGCTGCTGGAGAAGTACAACTACTGAGGGGTTTTGGGGATTAAAAAAGAGGTATTTTCATGTGTATGTTGTTATATTGTTTAAAAATAATGAGTTATTATTAAGAAAGAAAAATAGTTGACCAAGACATTGTATTGAATAACTGAATGCTAGTAAGAAATGCATATACCGCGTGATTCAAAGCTATGTAAATGCATCTGCATAAAATCTTGTATGAGTAGATCTTGCATTAGTAAGATGATGATGATGATGATGTTGATTATGGTAGTGGTGATGATGATGATGGTGATGTTGATGATGGTGGTGGTGGTAATGATGATGATCATTAGCATTTATTGGATGCTTTTTGTGCCAAGCACTTTATAAAGGTATACATTAACTCATTTAATCTTTACAGAGTCCTCAAGGCAGATACAATTAGTGACCCCATTTTGCAAATGAAAAATAAGGCATAGAGCTGTCCAGCAATTTGGACAAGTAATACAGGTTGTATTTTGGATGTGGCTCCAGAGACTGTATGTCTAACCACTGCACATAAGAGACTGAAGTGTCATTGTCACTGAATTAGAGTGTCCTTTTTTATTTTGTTTTGGTCTATTTTTATTTTTACCTGTTACAGAAATAAAAGAATGGTAACCTACTTAATAAACATACTTAGCAATTTTCTAGCATACCCATAATAGTACATTTTTTTCTCCAACAAGTTTGGGGGCACCATGGTGACTCATCCATTCCTCTCCCACCTCTGTGACTCCTTGTGATGCTAGTTTTGTCTCTTCTGGGTCTCCGTTTAGTCCTTGACCCTTACTAGATCTTGGGCTGCATCAGTGATTGAGACCCCTGTGCTCTTCCTAGTGGTTACAGTATATGATCAGATTAGTTACTAAAAAATACAATTTGATTATAAACAGTGTCTATTTGAGGGGTGATTAGAATCTGCGACTGAAATACTGATGCAATGGGAAGAAAAGGGATTGTCTCACGAAAAAGTATGGCCTTGCTTATTTGGTGCACCATTTGAAGAAACTGCCTGGGAAAGACAGTTTTGATGTTTCCTCTTCACTGAAGTAGATGACAACAATTCTGAAGATGTAGTCCTTCCTCTCATTCTGTTTAATCTTCCTGAAATGGAGCTTTTGCTGTGTCATTCTGGAGCTCAGAGTACTTCAATTGGTCACTCTTGCTTCTGGAATTAATTTTAGGCATTTGCAACTCTCAGCAAAATATTCCTCAAACTCCTTTGTCATGGGAGTTTCCCTACTTCCTTTTGGTGCTTTTATACGTCAACCAAATGAAACTTGTTTCTTCTTATTCATTATGGTCCCATTATTTCCTCCCCTTGGAGTACCTCTCTTAGTCCCATACTTACCTTTATATGTCCAAATCTTACTCACTTTGAAGGTCCAGCTCATGTGCTGATATTCTCATGAAATAAATCTCCAGTTGGAAATAACTTCTCCTATCTCTGAATTCTCAGGACATGCACTTATTTCTTTTATTACAAAAGACATTCTCAACTTTGCTAATCATCAGGTCATTGGCATCTCCATATTGACCTCTTGATACAGGACATATATTTAAATCATCTTCCTATTTGTTGTGGCACTCAGCATAGCACCTTGTGGTGCTGAAGTATGTACCACATTGGAGAGAACAGATGTTGTCAGATCATATCTGAAACAGATTTAAGTCCTCTTGATATCTCCTTAACGATAAACGCATCACAGTGGAGGCTCTAGCAACATCTAGAAACTGTAGAACCAAGGCATTCATTCCTGCGGCTGGGAATGTTAGCTCTCAGTGCTGGCTCATAGCTGAGCCCCTTCTGAGAAATGACTTCACCCAACGTATGGGCCTTACCTGGAGACACCTGGCATACAATGATTGGTAGAGGTGGAGTTCAAAGACCCTGCCCCCTCACCTCACTTTGGAGACATCTCTGAAGGGCCATCCCTGCTTTGAAGCACCCATGGGACTGAATGAGGTCTCTTGCAACTGAATTACTGTTCAACTTCTCTATCTGTCCAGCATTCATGGATGTGGTACCTGAGAGAATTCTTTAGTAAGTTTCTTTTATGCAAATCTCCAATTTCCAGCTCTAAGTCTGTTTCCTGGAGAACCAAATCTAAGAAACATGTTTCTTCACTGGATTATTTTCTAGAGCTCTTGGACTTTGGCATCATATAGATCTGGCTTTGGAGCATGTTTGAATCCTAGCTTTGTCACTTACTAGATATGTGAACTTGGAATGTTACATTCTTATGCCAGTTAGGATCAGATTCACCTACATATGATGAAAACACAAAATCAATTCTGGCTAAATATTTAAAATCTTTCTCATACAGGAGAAGATCAGGGGTGTGGAATAGAATCCTCATGTGTGCATAGGAACCATTTCTGTGATTCTCCACTCTGTGTTGTGATCCTTGTCTTCATGATCCAAAAATGGCTGCTGGAGTTCCGGCCATTACATGAATTAACAGAATGGAGGAAGCAGAGAATGACACACCTCCTCCCATTTAAGGAGACTTTCTAGAAGTTTTATACAACACCTTGGTGTATATCATCAGCTCAAACGTATCTCATGGCCATCCCTAAAACTGAAAATGTATCTGAAAAATGTAATCTTTTAGCCATATGCATGGTAAAAGTTTTGTTTTCTATAGAATGCTTTGTTACAAGGATTATAAATAAATATATATTGTCTAGATAGATAATGGTCAATAAATGCTTCAAAATTCCTTGTTTTATACCATTAGATATTTTTTGTATTGTAAGAAACTTGATATTTTAATAAGGTAGCATTATAGATAAGTCAGGAGTAGGAGAAGCTAAATAGGAATGAGTACTATTTGTTAAAACCTAACGGAGGTTGAGTGACCTTGATATCACTGAGCCTTCCCTTCCTATGATGTTGTTGTAATGCGATAGTGATGTGATTAACAGAAAGATGCTAATACATATTGGTAAAGAAAGCAAGTTCCTTTAATACAGGAAAAGGATATAACTAAGAATGTGCAGATAGATATTACTTAGAGTAGGAGAGACAGAAACAATTAGAACCAGGGTACCAACTGTCCCTGGTCTTCAGGCCCTCCCCAAAGTGTTGCCATCATTTGGGACAGGAATCCTGTCTGGTCCCTTGAGTAGTGCCCTCTACCTTTCTTTGAGCTTTTGGTTTGTTTGTGGACTCCTGCCATCTCCGGACTATTCTGTAGATTTCCATCCATTTTCCTGCTTGCCAACAAGATGCAACCTCAGCATATTCTCAGAGCACTTACTCAGAGGGCTGTCAAAGGTAAGTTTTCCAGGACCAAATTTCCCTAGCTCCCTAGACCACCTCTGTGAGTTTTGGCAAGCTGAGCTGGGAAGATTAGATACAACGAGAGTTCCTGGCACTCGTCTATAGCCTTCTACTCTGATGTTCTGACCTTGGCTGCCATCTGCCCCCATTTACCATCAGGCAGAAAAATCATAGCTTCTGTTCTTTTGCTCTAGACAGAAGCTTAATTGTTATGCAGGGTCGGTTGACATACAGTTATTCTTCTGTAAATTGTGGTGAATTTTATGGCTGTCTATGAGCAGTGTGTTCATCCCACGGTCACTGTTTCCAAAATCAGTGTACTACATCTCCGCATTCTTTTGATCAAAGCGAATTTGTGGCTCTTTATATCTGCAGAATCTGGACCTGTTTTACCACACTCAGGCTCTTCTGCGTCGATTTAGTGTTGTCTCTGTTACCTTTTAAGTTATTTTTTGGATAAGGCTTATTTTCATCTTGGGGCTGTTTGTAATTCTTCCAAGACAAAATATAGAGGCAGTGATGAAAGATCATCTTGAGCACTGACCTCTACTCGGGACAAAAAGCTTCATTATGGGGTAGCTTTAGGTCTTTATGGAAAGCAACAAAACTGGCTTGGCTTCTGTACAAGAATCAGTGGGGAGTCTGGAAAAATCATTTGGCTTTGTCACTGGGCAGCCCTAGTTCTGAGACTCTTCTTCATCACCTTTGAGTTCTATGATTGTCGGCAAATAAATTAATCTCTCTACGTGTACTTCTTAGTATTCATAGTATTTCTGTAAGCATTTAATGAGATTTATAAAGCCCAATTGCATAGTGTCTGATACAGTAACCAATACTGAAGATGAAATTTTATAATAGTATTACTCATTACTTATAAAAGAGGATTTTCTTCTAATTTAGCTTGCTTTTCTTAAAAATAAGATTTTAAAGACATGTTAAATCTGATCAAATCTTTTTGGGCATCGGCTGAAATAATTATGCTTTTTCTCCTTTAGTTTACTGACATGAGGAATTACTCTAATATTTTTGAGGTAAATCATTCTTACATTCCTTGGGTAAACCCTCTGCAGCTTAATGCTATTATTTTTTGAGGGGACTTGTAGACTTATTTAATGAACATGTTACTAGCTAACATATTATTTAAGGATCTTTTCTACTACATGTATAAATGAAATGGACTTACAATGTTCTTTCCCTGAGGTTATGACAGTGGAATCAAGAATACACTAACCTCATGAATCACTAAAGTCTGCTCCTGAAACCAATATTACACTATATTTTAACTAATTAGAATTTAAATAAATAAAAATTTGAGAAAAAGATTACACTAACCTCATAAAAAGAATTGGGCATCTGTTTTTCCATTTTTTTCTGAAATAGTTAATGTAAAATAGTAAAGCATTATTCCTTGAAAATTTGGTAGAATTGTCCTGCAAAGCCAAGATAGCCTGGAGTTGGGGGGAGAAACATCTTTAATACCATTTTAATTTCTTTAATACTTACTGCTCTATAAAACTTCTCTTTGTTTTCCCTAGGTTCATTTATTATTTATTTTGAGAGAAAGAGTGGGAGAGCGTGTGGGAAGGGCAGAGAGAGAGAGGAGACAGAGAGAATCCCAAGCAGGCTCAGAACTGTGAGCACAGAGCCTGATGCAGGGCTTGAACTCATGAACTGTGTGATCATGACCTTGAGCTGAAATCAAGAGTCAGATGCTCAACTGACTGAGCCCCCAAGTGCCTTAAACATTCTTTCTTGCACCAGTGTTTGTGTTTTGTACATTTCTAGAACTTTTTCATTTTGTCTTTTTTCAAATTCATTAGTGCAAACTGCTTACAATAGCTTTTTATCATTTTTAAATAACTGATATATTTTTACTTTCATTTTTAATTAAATTTGATTTAACCATATCCTTCCCCCCTTTCCTCTTGCTTAATCTTACTATAGGTATTTCTTGTTTATTATATTCATCTTTTCAAAGAACTAGCATTTAGTTTTGCTCATCTTCTGCTCTTAACTTTATTATTTCCTCCCTCCTTGTTTCTTTGTTTTGGGGGGGGCATTTATGATAGGTTGTTCTAAGTCCAAATTTTTGAGATGAATAATACTCATTAAAAAAACTTTTATTTTGCAACTTTCATGCATATTTTTATATATAATTTAATATTTATATGTTGAATATTTTATATAGCAATATATTATTTTATATGCAATTTTGTATTATTTTTTAAAATAAAATACATGAAATATATCACATAATTTAAAATATGGAATAGTTTATAAAACATTATATATTTGTGTGTGTGTGTGTGTATTTATTTATTTAAGTAGAGAGGATGCAACAGTGATGTTCCATATGCCGGCACGCAGCTTTAGCAGGTACAATTTGGACCATCTCATCTCCCCTCTACCTTGTCTACGTCTCTCTCCCTCCAGATCACTTTGCAGCAAATCCATACATTTTAGAATTTAACCTATAAATATCCACACTGTAATCTCCAAATATACGGATTCTTTTTTGAAATATAACCACAATGCCATTATCCTACCTAAAATTTAAAAAACTGAGTGATATCTTTTTTTATTGTATTGTATTATTTCACTTCAGAAAAGATACTTCACATGAAACCTACCCGATTAACATATTTATAAGTAACATCTCCTTGTGGTTTTGATTTGTACATCCCTGATCGTTAGTGATATTGAGCATATTATCCTCTGTGTGTTGGTATAGCAGAAGATTCTTCCTAAACTGTTTGTGTGTCATTTTTAGAAATGTCTATTCAAAAGTGCTTTGCCTATTTTAATTGGTTTTTTTTTTCTGTTGAGTTGTAGGAGTTCCCTATATATTTTAGAAATTAACCTTTTGTCAGATATACAGTTTGAAAATATTTTCTCCCATCCCATGGGTTGCCTTTTCCTTAAGTTGATTGTTGCCTTGGCTGTGCGGAAGCTTTTTAGTTCAGTGTAGTCTTGTTCATCTTTCTTTTGTTGCCTATGCTTCTGTTGTTATATCCATGAAATTTGCCAAGACCAATGTCATGAGATTTTTTTTCCTATTTTTTTTTACAAGTTTTACAGTTTCAACTGTTACATCAAAGTCTTTAATCAGTTTTGATTTGATTTTGTGTATGATGTAGGATAAGAATGCAGTTTTATTTTTTCACATGTGTATATCCAGTTTTCCCAGTACCCTTTCTTGAAGACACTGCTCTTTCTTCATTGTGTATTTTTCGCACCCCTGTTTGAAGATCAGTTGACTAAATATGGATGGGTTTAGTTCTGGGTTCTCTAGTGTGTTCAGTTGGTCTTTATGTCTGTCTTTATAACAGTACCATATTGTTTTAAGTACTGTAGCTTTGTAATATATTGTGAAATCAGGAAATGTGATGGCTCCAGCTTTGTTCTTTCTCAAGATTGTTTTGGCTGTTTGAAGTCCTTTGTGGTTCCATATGAATTTTAGGATTGCTTTTCCTATTTCGGGAAAAAAATATTGAAATTTTAATAGGCATTGCATCAGATCTAGAATCTTTTTGGATAGTTTGGGCATTTTAATAATATTAAGTCTTCTAGTGTATGAACATTGCATATCTCCATTTATTTGTGTCTTTAATTTATTTTATCAGTGTCTTGTAATTTTTCAGTGTACAAGTCTTTGGCCTCTTTAGTTACTTTATTTCTGAGTATTTTGTTCTTTTGATAAATTATCCATGAGATTGTTTTCTTAATTTCTTTTTTGGATGGTTCATTATTAGAGTATAAAAACTGGTGGTGGGGAGCCTGGGTGGCTCAGTCGGTTGAGCATCTGACTTCAGCTCAGGTCATGATCTCACAGTCTGTGGGTTCGAGCCAGTGTCGGGTCCTGTGTTGACAGTTCAGAGCCTGGAGACTGCTTTGGATTCTGTGTCTCCTCTCTCTCTGCCCCTCCCCCACCCACACTCTGTCTCTCAAAGCTAACAGAAATGTTAAGAAAATCACAAAAAACATAACTGGTTGTTTTCATGTAGATTTGTATCTTGCAATTTTATTGAATTTGTTTATTCTGACAGTGCTTTGGTGAAATCTTTAGAGTTTTCTACATATAAGATCGTGTCATTTGTAAACAAAGGTAGTTTTACTTTTTCCTTTCCTATTTGTTTGATTTTATTTCATTTTCTTGCTCAATTTCTGTGGCTAGGACTTCCAGTACTATTATGAACAGGAATGGTGAGAGTGGACATCCTTGTTTTGTTCCTGATCCATGGGGAAAAGCTTTCCATTTTTTAACGTTGAGTGTTATGTTTGCTGTAGGTTTTCCTATATACCCTTCCTTATGTTGATGTAATTTCCTTTTATTCCCAGTTTATTGAGAGTGTTTATTTGGAAAAGATGTTGAATTTTGTCAAATACTTTTTCTATTGAGATGATCATGTGATTTTCATCTGTCATTCTGTTAAATGGCATATCCCATAGAATGGTTTTCATATTCCTTGCGTTCCTAAGAATGAATCCCTACTTGGTTGTGATGTATTATGTTTTTAATGGGCTCTTGAATTTGGTTTGCTTTTTGTTGAGGATTTTTGCATGTCTGCTCATCAAGGATATTGACCTGGAGTTTTCTTTCTTTTTTTTTTTTAAATTTTTTTTTAACATTTATTTATTTTTGAGACAGAGAGAGACAGAGCATGAACGGGGGAGGGTCAGAGAGAGAGGGAGACACAGAATCTGAAACAGGCTCCAGGCTCTGAGCAGTCAGCACAGAGCCTGACGTGGGGCTTGAACCCACGGACTGTGAGATCGTGACCTGAGCCGAAGTCGGACACTTAACCGACTGAGACACCCAGGCGCCCCGAGTTTTCTTTTCATAAAGTCTTTTTTTATGCCTTTGCTAATATGGTAATGCTGATATCATAAAATGAGTTTGGGAGTATCTTTTGCTTTTTAATTTTTTGGAAGCATTTGGAAAAGTTGCTGTTAATTCTTCTTTGCTTGTTTGGATTTTTTGTTTCTTCAGGATTCAGTTTGGGTAGCTTGTATGTGTCTAGGAATTTGTCAGTTTCTTTTAGGTTATCAAATTTGTTGACATAAAGTTATTCACAGTAATCTCTTATGATCCCTTTTATTTCTGTGGCATCAAAACTGAATGATATATTAATATTAAATTTCTGCACGTGGGTAGGGAATTTTTTTGGTACAGTTTATTTTTCTCAATCAGTATTGAATAAATGTACCCTACACCACAGTTTGTGAGGTATTGTTTAAGTTACTCTTGGTCTATATATTTCCCTTCAATTTTTTTCTTGCCATATACTTGTTGAAGAAATTGAGTAGTCCGTATGGTTTAAGTTGCCTTGTAAGTTGATTTGTTTCATTTTTGCTTTCAAATTGTGGGCATTCATCTTTAAATTTAATTTTGCTTTTAATTATGAAAATTAATAGTTGCAAAGAGTCAATTCTACAAAACAAGATATATTAAGATAATTTAAACTTCCATCCCTGTCCTTTCTACCTTACTAGATTCCCCTTCTTACACTTAAGCATTTAAAAAATGTTCTTGTTACGGGGTACCTGGGTGGCTCAGTCGGTTAAGCGTCTGACTTTGGCTCCATTCCTGATCTCACAGTTCATGGGCCCCAGTCCCATGTCGGGCTCTGTGCTGACAGCCCAGAGCGTGGAGCGTGCTTCAGATTTTGTGTCTCCCTCTCTCTCTGCCCCTCCCCTGCTCTCACTCTGTCTCTCTGTCTCTCAAAAATAAATAAACATTAAAAAAAATGTTCTTGTTTTATCCTTCCATTTACATTTATATTTATAAGCACTCTCTAGCTTTTGGTGATTACATCCCTGTGGTGTTATTTAATATGACCCTCTGCGCTTCAGTTCCTGTAAATTGGTAGATTATTTACGGTGTGCATTCTCAGCATGGGTGATATCACCCTCAAAAAGGTGAAAATTGGCTCTTTCTGAGGTAAGACATATCGTACTTTTTAGTTATCCCCCCCCATTTTAATAGATTACTTTCATAATCACTAACATCAGCATCAGAAGGTGCATCGTTTTAGCTGTTACCTCCTGCCTTTTTAGATATTATAAATAAGAAAATTTAAGTGAAAACCAAAAAAAAGACCCATAATCACTAACAACATATTGAATTTCCTATATGATTTCCTTTTTATTTGTCTTAGAAATATCCTATTTAGTTTTTTCAAATATATACATTTTAAGCTCTATTTTTCTTTTTTTTTTTAATTTTTTTTTCAATGTTTATTTATTTTTGGGACAGAGAGAGACAGAGCATGAACGGGGGAGGGGCAGAGAGAGAGGGAGACACAGAATCGGAAGCAGGCTCCAGGCTCTGAGCCATCAGCCCAGAGCCCGATGCGGGGCTCGAACTCCCGGACCGCGAGATCGTGACCTGGCTGAAGTCGGACGCTTAACCGACTGCGCCACTCAGGCGCCCCTAAGCTCTATTTTTCAATTTTATTGCATTATGGTCAGTGTATATAGTCTACATAATATTCACACTTTGGCTTTTATTGGTGATTTTTTTTTTAACATACGGTCTGTTTTTGTAAATGTTCCATGAGCATCTTACTTTGTTAGGTATAGATTTCTTTTTCTTTTTTTTAAGTTTCACATTTTAATTCCAGTATAGTTAACATACAGCGTTATATTAGTTTCAGGTGTATATTATAGTGATTCAATAATTCTCTAAGTTACTCAGTGCTCATATGGTAGGTGTACTTCTTGTTAGGTAGATTTCTTTCTCTGTGTGTGTCTGTATGTGTTTGTGTGTGTGTGTGTGTCTGTGTGTGTGTGTGAGCACCCGCATATTTATACCATTGTTCAAATCCTGATGTTTATTTTCAGAAATGGGTGTGCTAAGTCTCCAGTTACTGTTATTGATTTACATATATATCTTTCTTCTGTCAGTTGCTGCTTGACATATTATCAAGCCCCATTCTTTGGTGTGGTGATGTTTATAAGGGCCGTGTCATCTTGCTCTGTCGTTCTTTTACCAGCATGTAATATTCCTTTGTGCCACGTTTGTCTTCCTTATATCTTGTCAGATAACAGTATTGCTTTCTTTTGTTTCATATTTGCCTAATAATTAAAAAATCTTTTCATATTCAACGTTTAAGAAATTTCCAAGTTGTTTTGAACATGATGTCTTACTGACTTTCTTTTTTTTCCTAATGTGAGTCCTTCTGTCTGTCAGTTGGTAAATTACACCCATTTATATTTATTGTTATTACTCATATAGTAGGCCTTCTTTTTGCCACCTAACATTATATCTTACATTTGCTGCACTTTCTTATTTCCTTTTTCTTCTCTCCTGTTTTCTTTGAAACACATTAAATTTCTTCTACAGATATTAAAATATTTATTTCTATCTTGGTTGTTGCCATTAATACCGTACAAGCTATTCTTAATATAGCAACAAAAGGAATCCTTTCTTTTTAAAAATTTTTTTTAATGTTTATTTATTTTTGAGACAGAGAGAGACAGAGCATGAATGGGGGAGGGGCAGAGAGAGAGGGAGACACAGAATCGGAAGCAGGCTCCAGGCCCTGAGCCATCAGCCCAGAGCCTGACGCGGGGCTCGAACTCACAAACCGTGAGATCGTGACCTGAGCTGAAGTCGGACGCTCAACCGACTGAGCCACCCAGGTGCCCCGGAATCCTTTCAAAACTTAAGTAAAATCTTGTTAGTTCTCTGCTCCAAAACCTTCAATGTCTTTATAGTTCACTGGGGTAACTGTGGAGTACTACAGTAGTACTCTGTCAGGTGCTACATGATCTGGTCCCTCATTATTTTTCTGACCTCACCTCTTGACACTGTGGTTTGCTTGCATCGATCAAATGCATTAGGCATCTTCTAGCATCAAGGTCTTCATACTTGCTGTTATCTCTGCTTGGGATGTTTCTTCCTTATATGTCATATGACATGCTCACTCACCTCTTCCAGGTGTTTGCTCAAATATCATCTTTTCAGTGAGGTTTCCTTAATCAATTTGTTTAATATTGCAACTTTATCCATATACATACACTATCTTTTTTTTCCTTGTTTTTTTTTTGTTTGTTTTCCATTGCATTCTTTACCCTTGGGTCGTCTATCAATTTAATGCATCTCTTTTCCCACTAGGAAATAAATCTACTTGCAGGCAGAGACTTTGTTCTGTTTACAGTAGCCTCTCCAGTGCCTGGGACACTGAAAGTAATCAATCAATGTATATGCAGCAGATAAATCAGTGGATTCAGAGCCTTCACATCTTTTCAGTCTGCAGCTGGGGAGACTGAGGGATGGAGGAACTGACAAGTAGTACAAAATCTGGGTCAAGACGCAGGTGCAGGAGTAAATGTAAGTTTGGATGTCAGTCCTACCCTTTGAATCTAGAGTGGTCTGTCATATCCATGATCTTATACAAGAGAATGAGTTCCTTTTTTTTTTTTTTTTTTTCTGGACACAGCAGGTTTTGAAAACTCAGTTTTCTGAAAGTATTTATATGGCCAATTGTTATAATTAAAATTTAAAAAAAAATTAATGTTTATTTATTTTTGAGAGAGAGAGGGGAGAGAGACACCATGAGCAGCAGAAGGGCAGAGAGAGAGGGAGACACAGAATCTGAAGCAGGCTTCAGGCTTTGAGCTGTCAGCACAGAGTCCAATGCTGGCCTCGAACCCACAAACTGTGAGATCATGACCTGAGCCAAATGTGGACGCTTCACTGACTGAGCCACCCAGGTGCCCCATAAGAAGGTATTGTTGATAAGAAGAAAGGAACGTGATCAATGTGGAGAAAAGAAGATCAAATTAATTTGCAGGCCACTTACAGGATAGTTAATTAGGGCATGAGTTAATTGGATCTATCTTAAATGGAAGGGGAAACCTTGTTAAGCCAAGTTATAAAAGCGTCAGGTTAGGTGTTGTATTTTTTTTAAAAATGGAATCATCGATTGGATTCCTCTGACCCTTTTAAAAAGTATCAAAGCTGGCATCTTGTAAAATGCCTCAAAAATAAGTCAGATAGGCACATGTCGTGGAAAGAATACAAGCTTTACGATTAGATCTGAGTCTCAGTCTTCACAACAACACTTACTGGTTATCATTGGACAATGAATTTGAATTCTCTGCGTGACAATTTTCTCATCTGTGTAATTGAGTAACTATTACAATGGGTGATGGAAAGGTCAAAAGTGAATGTATTCAAAAGCACTTAGTATAGTAGTTGATGTGGAATATCTAATGACAACAGTTCATATTTAGTGAGAGCTAATAAATGTATTTATTTGTTTATTTCTCTTACCCTAAGGATCCTGTTATCAGTCCATTACACAGGTAAGGAAACTGAGGCACAGTTAAGTATTTTACTCAAGGTCATAGAGCCAGTAAGTGGTAGTATTGGGATTTGAACCCAGTGTGGACTGGACTGGAAGCCGATATCCTTAACTACTCTACAATACTTCCTCTTGCTAGGGATAAATGTTAGCTTTTTCTCCTTCTCTCTTTCACCTGCAAACTATAAAATTCAGAAAGTAGATTAGAGACCATGTCTTGTCTTCTTTTATATTAATTTTAGTTTCTAACAGTGTCCATTAACTGACACATACCAATAAACTAGGGAGAGAAGATGAGAAAGCAGGGCAAGAGAGACATCAGGTGAGAGGCTGTTCTTCAGGTCTTCATTGTCTTTCTTGTTGTGGACCCAGGGTCTAAGATCTAAGTTTCCTTTCTAATAGTCCCTGTCTTTAAACATGTATAGTTTGGCTTTATGAAATCTTGGCACATTTTTAAATAGTGAAGGAATAGCTTCCTTTTATTAATATGGAGCTGGATGAAGAGAGTTTAACTTTCTGCCTTCCAATAATACCATGTATTCATTTAGTAGAAATATGGATTGGCTAGTTTTCAATTAGTCGTCACTGATGGGGGAGCTGTTAACACAGTGGTTAATGTTGCATATTGTCCCTTGAGACTTTCTTTTTGGATCCTCAGACTTGTTGCCAATACGAGATCCATTGTTTTTACTTTACCATTTTAATTTCCAGAGCACATTTTCTAATTCCTTTCAGAAGCTTTCATTTTAAAGTGTTTTGAGCCAGTTTAATAAGAACCTAAACTAAACTGTACTTGTACTTGAGCTGTGGAGTTTCAACTAGATGGGGCAATGTGTCAATTTGAAATAAAATGTGGGCTTTTCATAGAGCCCACAACATTTGGTGACCTTGGTCCTCTGGAGACATTAGATTTCCCCAACTGATACATTTGTGCTTGGCACTGGGGAAAAGAATGCATTTGGAAATGAATCTCTTCTGGTATTTTTTTTCCAGTTATTTCTATATAGCCTTGCAGGCTCAGATGTCATTTTATTGACATTACATAAGCTGCCCCCAAAGACAGAATAAACAATGAAAATTTTATTTACAGGGTTATTACTCTGATGACCGTGGTTTGGAAGACTTCAGTTAGGATAGAAATAGGTTCTAAAATACTGATTCTGGTAAATCATCACTAGCAGTAATTAAGTGTTCTGGGATTCCTGGTAGTTTAGTTTTATAATACAAGCCTTCCAGGTGAGAAGGCAAGAAGAAATGAGGGTTCAGGGCACGTGGGTGGTCCAGTTGGGTAAGTGTCTGGGTTTGGCTCAGGTCATGATCTCAAGGTTCATGGGTTTGAGCCCCGCATCTGGTTCCATGCTGCGGGTGCAGAGCCTGCTTGGTATTCTCGATGTCTCTTCTCTTTCTGCCCTCCCCACTTGGTGCTTTCTCTCTCTCTCAAATAAATAAACTTTAAAAAGAAGAAATGAGGGCCCTCTCAGATTTATTCAGTTCACTTAACTAATACTACTGTGATCGAAATAGACAAGAGATAGCGAAAACCAGAACAAAACAAAAACAAAGACATGGGCTCTTCTGAGCTAAGAACTGCTACTAATTTCTGCTCTTAAGCCCCCAGATAAAATGGCATTAACGTTGTTAATTACACACGTGGACATGTTTCCATTGTGTTTAGGCAAACAAAACTTTTTTGCCCATAGGACAAATTAATGAAATGGCTTCCTGATGGGAAGAAGAAACAAGCGAGTGTAGGGATTTCAGAGCATCCCAAGACACTGGTAGATGTAATGAGACTCAGGAAAACCATCTTTGCCCCATTTGTTGAGGCATTGAGCAGAAGCGATAGGTGCAATGAAGACAGAAGCAGGTGTAAACAGGAGTATAATGGATAGCTATTTACACATCTTTCCATTTATAAATTAGCTTGACATCAGACATGCAAGGTATTGCTGACTGAATAAAGCCATAGTATCTCCTATGGGAATCAGGTAAAATTACCTCAAATAAAAATTTCAAAAAAAGAGAGGCATGTTAATATATCAATTTTTAATCGAAATGCATAAACAGGAATAGGAATTAAACTACTACTCTTGGACCCCAAATTAATGGCAGTATGTAGCTACAGTGGTATAAAAGAGAGGCAGTGTAATACAGTGGAAAGCGTATTAGGTTTAAAGTCTGTTAGTCTGGGTCCAACTCAAAGTCTTTCTCTCTTTATCTTTCTGATCTTTGGAGACGTTCCTGAATATATCTGAGTCTATGTTTCCTCATATTAAGAATGTGAACGTAATAAGACACATGATAATATCTATCATATGGTGCTATTTGGATATATATTAGACGAGTTAATATAAGAGAGTCTTTGTAGTGATGATCTGTAATAAATATCAGTTCTCTTTTTTCTCCTTCCCACTGGTTAGAATACATAGCATTAGGTAAAGGGTAGATTCATTTTGTAATGAAGATGGTGTCTTGATAAGGGTAGAACCTCAATCACGATCCTGCCTATGCTGTAATTAGAAATCACATCTGAGAAAAAACAGTAAATGATGAGGAATCTTCTTAGTGCTATCACTGGTTTTAGCGTAATTGCTCATTAAGCCTTTAAAATGATTAGACCTTGTTCATTAAAAAACCTTTCCTGAAGTGCAGTGAAGATGCTGATTCATGTCAAATGATTGACAGTGAGATCCTTTCTAATTACAGATGTCACAGCTTCATTTGCATAGTTGGGATCCTTAGCTGCAATATGCATCCGGGGTTCACTGTATCATGAAGTGGCTCCAGCGTATCCCTGGGAATTAAGTGTGCTTTTGGAACCAGTGTTAGAGCTGGTAAAGAGAACAGTGTTGGGCTAGCCTTGTATTAAATCTTAGCTATAAGCAAGATTAGCGTTGAAACAGAACATGGGTCTCAGAATCAAGCGTTTTCGATTTTGCCACTGGGGCATTAGGGTATCTTCCTGCTCAGAGAGAGAGAAGAGGGTGCATAAGAGAACCAGCATTTAGTCAAGGAAAATGCTGTACTTGGTACGGTACTATGGTAAATGATTTTCCCTTTTCCAGTGTAAAAACCATAGCAGCTGATCTCTGAGCAATTTATCTGATTCTATTATTCAGTGATGCTTTTAAGAGACTTTATATCCTCATTTATAATTTTTAATGAAAACTGCCATGGGAAATGGGGCATACACTGTTGAGAACCTCTTATCTGTCAAGGGCTATGAATCACAGAGTGGGAAAAGAAATCAGCTGGGTCAAATAAAAATATAAACCATATTTTTTTGGTTTTGTATAGGGAAAGTATAAAAAGCAAAAATCAGCTTCTAGTATAATAAATGTTAAAACATACTATTTATCATACCGCATAAATGACATTTTCAGGATTATGTTGTATATAAAAATATGTAAATATCTGTTTCTTGTATTCAATATGTAACCATCTAGAAAATATATGTATATTTCTTCTACTGTATAGAGTTGAACTCACAAACTGTGAAATCATGACCTGATCTGAAGTCGGATGCTCAACCAACTGAGCCACCCAAGAGCCCCCGTAGTACTCAATATTATTTTTTTTTAATTTAATGTTTATTTTTGAGAGAGAGACAGAGAGAGAGCAGGGGAGGGGCAGAAAGAGACAAAGACACAGAATCTGAAGCAGGCTCCAGGCTCTGAGCTGTCAGCACAGAGCCCCACTTGGGGCTCGAACTCACGAACCGTGAGATTATGACCTGAGGCAAAGGCAGACAATCAACCGACTGAGCCATCCAGGCACCCCCATAATACTCAATATTAAGTCTTAATATAAAGCCACAGCAATCAAGATGGAGTGATATTGACAACAGGGCAGACACAAAGGTCAGTGCATACAGAAGAGTTCAGAAATAGACCCACGCAAATATGACTCATGGGGTTTCTTGTTTTTGTTTTGACAGTGGTACAAAGACAATTCAATGGGGAAAGAATAGTTGTTGTCAACAAATGGTGTTGGAACAACTGGATATTCATAAGCAAACACACACACACACACAAATCGAGAGAGACCTTTGACCTATGCCTCCAATATTATACAAAAATTAACTTAAAATGGACCACAGGTCTAAACACAAAATGTAAAACTGTAATGGTTTTATTTTTATTTTAATTCCAAAAGAAAATATAGGAGAAAATCTTTGTAATCTGAGATTGGGCAAAGAATTCTTAGTTAGGGGACCAAAAGCACAATCTGTAAGAGAAAAAAAAAAGTGCTGAATTGAATTTCATTAAAGTTAAAGTATTTTGTTCTGGGAAATACATTGTTAAGATGAAAACCCAAGCTACAAACTGGGAGAAAATATTTGTGAATCACATGTCTGGTAAGGAACTCAGATATAGAATATGTAAAGAGTCTTAATACTCAGAAATAAGAAAGTAACATACAGTTAAAGAAAATGGGCCAAAGACTTGAAAAGACCATTCATCTCACAGAGGATATATGGATGACAATCAGCTCTGAAAAAAACATGGTTTAACTTCAATACGTAGGAAAATGCAAACACCAAATTTGGTCGCTAGAAGTGGGATTCAGCTAAACAAATAAAATATGTGGAATTGACTCTGGGGTCATGAAGTGGGCAGCAAGGAAACCCCCTGGAGGCCCAAAAGATGGAAGCCTGTGTTCTTCAGTGGGAAATTATTTGATAAAAATATTGTGATAACATACAAGCAGGTAATGTGCCTGATGTGCATGTGGTTTTAAGTGAACAGGTTAGGAACAGAATGTCACTTATGCACGTTGGTTCTTTTTAGCTTCCTTTGGCCAAGATTCTACTGGAAAGAAAGGATCTTAGAAAAGAACCAGGAAGTTTGCAAGAAGGGATGGAAGAGAACAGAAGGAATCGAGAAATTCTAGGACTTGAATGGTGGAGAGGTGAAGTTCTGTTTTTTCTCCAACTAGTTAAAAAAGGGGAGAAACAGAAATGCTTTAAGCAATAAGGGCTCATTGGGGTTCAGCCTTGGGACAAAGGCCAGATCAAGAGTGTGCCATGTTATCTATTGTTAAAACCTCCACATGGACAGAGTGTACTGCAGGGGGCAGTATATCCTTTTAGTTTTAAAAAATCGGCTGGTGGACAAAGATTAAGGGACTGGTCTAGTAGAATCCTGATAAACTGAAACTACCAGTTGTGAATGTAGAAAGATGTGTATCACAGAAATAATGACGGTGTGATTACTGGCACGTGAAGCTGGTTGTAACATAGTAATAAAAAGTTTTTAAATGACTGTTGGTGCCAAAAGAGTTGCCAGCTTGGATTAAAAGCAGCTGTGACTCCCAAAGCTGTTTCTGGCAGTGGGTAGACTGAGAAAGCTGCCCAGCCCCAAAGAGCTGCATATTCTCCTTCTCCTTCTTCATGTGTGGCCAAGGAGGATATTGGAAAAGGGAGCACCTCCGAGGAGTCACCAAGGACTATGGGAAGACATAGGTGGGGGCGCTAATCCCAAATAGCAAAACCTGGCCTTAAACAAGAATATGTCTATTCCCCAAGATACAGGTTTATCGAAACATTAGTCCCATAAGGCTTCAGCATTGCTATTAACCAATGACTGCTGTGCCTTCCCGTTATTCTCTTTGTTAAATAGCAACATCTATCATCATTATCCTGTCCCCATCCCACCATTGTATGTTGGATGTGTGTAGGGAAGATATCTTCTGTTTTATTTTGTTGTTGTTTATGGGTGTCTGAGTCAGGAGGGCTTAAATCTGGTATAGAGGCTAGAACAAGATCCTGGATTTCCAGGCTGGTTGGAAAAACATCTATAGTCTCATTCATTTTGTGTGAATAAAAGAGGTATGCAAATAGTTGTGACCAAAAAGGTGATTATGCTAGACTGAATCATTTGGACACAGAAAATCTGTGTTGTCTTCTTTGAAGACATTGGGCTTGGCCTTGTGACTCGCTTTGGCCAATGGTGTATGAGTTGATGATGTTTATGTTAATACTTGCTTCCTGAGCCTATCTTGTTCTTTCTTTCTCTTTGAAGAGCAGCATGTTTCAGACAGGGTCTCTTTCAGGTTGGGTCCTCGAATGAGAAAATTTGTGGCAGTTGACCTATAGCCAATGACATGTAATGCAAACATAGAATAAATTGTTCCCATAGCACATTGATACTTTGAGGTTGTTTGTTGCCATGGTCTAAACTAGTGAAGACTGACTAGTGTCCTCTCTTAATTAACAATGCCATCATCCACCAGATCTTGCAAGCAAGAAATCTCTTATTTCACCTGACTCCTTTCTCTTTCTTACAATTACCTCACCTGTGCTTCAAATCCATTCATCTAGTTTTAATTTCTTTAAAAATTTAGAGTCCAGGGGTGCCTGGGTGGCTCTGTCCGTTAAGTCTCTGACTTCAGCTTTGGTCATGATCTCGCGGTTTGTGAGTTCGAGCCCCACGTCGGGCTCTGTGCTGACAGCTCAGAGCCTGGAGCCTGCTTCGGATTCTGTGTCTTGCTCTCTCTCTGAGCCTCCCCTGCTCATGCTCTGTCTCTCTGTCTCAAAAATAAATAAAACATTAAAAAATATTTTTTAAATAAAAAAAATTTAGAGTCTAACTCATTCTCTACTCTCCATACTAGTAACAGTAATATTTATTCTGGCTAAAATGTGGCAACGTCAACTTTTGCCCTCAACATTAATTGTAACTCTCCTGGATTGGTTTATACTGTTTCTTTCTCTTCCTCCTTAGCTGTCCAATCTGAACTCTTATCTCTCCCTCATGGTCTCCCAAGTTCTACCATATTTTATCAAGTGCATACTTCTTTTATTTATTTTATGCTTTCTGCTCTGGACACACTCACTGGTTCCAAATGTTATCCCATCCCACTCATGTGTGGTTAACTCATTTACTTATCCTCTCCCCTCTTGGATGTCACTTGTTCTGGGACCCCTTCCTTGACCTGCTAAAGCTTGGTTTCCTGCTCTCCTCTGATGTGGAATTATCTCTGTATAATTACTTCATCCTCATGGTAATACCCATAATATTGTACCATAAAAACATGCCCCATAATGTACTGAGTTTTCTTTCTTCTTTCCTTATTTCTTTTCTTCCTTATTTTCTTTTCTTTCTTCTTCTTCTTCTTCTTCTTCTTCTTCTTCTTCTTCTTCTTCTTCTTCTTCATTTCTTTCTTTCCTTCCTTCTGTTTTTCTTTCTTTCCTTCCTCCCTTCAATGCATCTTTCTTCCTTCCTTCCTTTCTTTCTTTCTTTCTTTCTTTCTTTCTTTCTTTCTTTCTTTCTTTTTCTTCCTTCCTTCCTTCCCCTTCCATGCATCTTTCTTTCTTTCTTTCTTTCTTTCTTTCTTTCTTTCTTTCTTTCTTTCTTTCTTTCTTTCTTTCTTTCTTTCTTTCAGAGAGGGAGAGGGGAAGAGAGAAAGTGACAGAGAGAATTCCAAGAAGACTCTATGTTGTCAGTGCAGAGCCCCATGTTGGGGGTTTGAACTCACATACCATGACCTGAGCCAAAACCAAAAGTTGGAAGCTTAACTGACTGAGTGACCCAGGTACCCCAATGTACTCAGTTTTCTGACTGTCTCTACTCTTGGCTATTTAAACCCCTTGATTTCAAAGACTTTTGTTTGCCAACACCCAATAGGAGTTGGCTTCCTAAATATTTGCAAGAACTCATTATTAGGCTGAATTCTATCAGAGAACGATATCTGAGACAGAAGGAATCAAACCTTTGCCTTCTGTTGATATTTTAGAATTTTAATTTCATGGTCCATGTGTGAATTATTTACTTTGTGCATGTTCTGCAAGAAAAATTTAAGTCTAGGCTGACTTCACACCAGCATCTAGCAATGCTTAGGTGCCATTTTGTCCTACTGTCATTGTGGATTTAGTTATCATAGAGATGAACAGACCTTGGAAAGACCATGGAGTATAAGACTCTCATTGTTAATATGAGGCAATTACTAACACAGTTAGTGGATAAAATGAGACAAAAATGCTTTGTACTATATACTATGCTTTTGAAAATTCACATTGTTAAATGCAAAATTAGTTTGCATCAGGTGAATTGCAAAATCATATTAACCAAATTTGTGTTACACGAACCATATTTCCTTCTATTCTTGCCATAATTAATAATGATGAGGTCTTCTTCCACTTGTATAATATTTATAATTTATGGAACAATTTTATGGACACAAGCTTGCACAATGACCCTTTGTAATAGGCAAGGATCATTACAGGTAAGAAAATTTAGTCTCAAAGAGAAATCATGGAATGTTAGTAAGTAATGATGTAGGAAAACTCTCTTAGGTTGTTTTATATTTAATTTCAGACTCTTTTTGCTATATTCCTAAGCACGTCTATAATCAAGAATTGACTCTTTGATAAAAGTTATATAAAAATGTATGTTAGAGTCCACTGCTTAAACAGGTCATGATGTAAATTTTGAGATTTCTGTTAACATTGTAGCTTATTAAGGCAGTGAACTAGAAGTTCTAATGGGTTCAGCAGTTCTCAAACCAATTTTGTTGTGCCAGTTCAGGGACCTGTGTTTGCCTTACTTATGTAGGGTGAAATGCGGGACTTTAAAAAAATGTTTATTTATTTGTTTTGGAGAGAGAGAGAGCGCGCGATCATGAGCAGGGAAGGGGCAGAGAGAGAGGGAGACACAGATTCCGAAGCAGGTTCCAGGCTCTGAGCTGTCAGCACAGAGCCCATTGCAGGGCTCACACCCATGAACTGTGAGATAGTGACCTGAGCTGAAGTCAGATGCTTAACTGACTGAGCCAACCAGGCATCCCTGAAATTCAAGACTTTTTAATAAATAAGGTCACTGAATCAGATGAATTATATTCAACACTGCTTTTTTTGCTTTATACCTTTAAGGTATTATGGAAATACCCATTCTTTATTCTTTAATCTACCTCTACCTTCTAGACAATTATGCATATGGAATAAAAGATGATTTGCATGTTCCTAATACTCTGGCCAGTGCTGGTCATTTACATGGTGTGGTGCTAGACAGTCAGCATTTCATTTTAGATTTTTGTGAGTGCCTTTAAAGCTCCTAGACACACACACACACACACACACACACACACACACACACACATGCATACACACAGTGTGATCATACTGGCTTCCTTTTCATGAGGGGTTAAGAGAGGAAGACTACAGAGCCTGGGTGGCTCAGTCTGTTGAGCGTCTGACTTCTGCTCAGGTCATGATCTCGCAGTTCATGAGTTCGAGCGCCGTGTTGGGCTCTGTGCTGACAGCTCAGAGCCTGGAGCCTGCCTCAGATTCTGTGTCTCCCTCTCTCTCTCTCTGCCCCTCCCCCGCTCGCACTCTGTCTCTCTCTCTCAAAAATAAACATTAAAAAAAAAGGAGAGGAAGACTACATAATAAACTCCATAAGGGAAGATATAGTGTGTTTTTTTCCTTGTTGTATTCCTGGCACAGATATGCCTTAATAAATAGCTCTATTAATCAGTGCAAATATGCAAAATTAGACTTATTCTCTATTGTCAGTATAGAACCTGTATGGCTTTCTCAGGGGAGAGAGGAACAAAATGCAACAGCCCTCCTAAATGAACTGGATGTTAGAAGCATTAAATGGGTTAGGTACATAAACTGCTTCAGGTAGTGCCTTGTGTATGCAGGATTCCTAGATTTAAAAATACAGGATGCCCAGTTAAATTTGAATTTCAGATTCTTTTATGTGCAATTGGACATACCTGTACTAAACAGTTATTTATATGAAATGGAAGATACACTAAGAGTTACTCATTATTTACCTACCATTCCAATTTAAATGAGCATCCAGTATTTCATCTGGCAACCTGGGCATAGCTTAAGTGCTCAGTAAATGTTAGATAAAGTTGCTGATGCTACTACCAACTTGAAACTTGAATTTTATTCCCAACACACTGCAGAACTGAAGTGGTAAGAGATTCCTGCCCTTTTGCAGACCTTGTGAAGCAATTATCTTTGAACTACCTGGAGCCTCTGATCCTACTTCCCACTCTCCCTTGAAGTTCTCTGTCGCTGTGGCTTTTGTGACAGCACATTGTTTTGATTCTCTTTTGAGGCTCTTCCAGGCTCTAAGATGCTCAGGGTTCTTCTGTGTCATTGTTCTTTCTTTTCCCCGAAACTGCTAACTATAGGCATTGCCTGAGGCTTGAGCTTTGTTCTTTCCTTGTTTCTTGCACCCCTTTCTCTTTGAGGAGCACAGCTTCCTGTCTTAGTCATCTTTCTTATGTCATCTTGGGAGCTGTGTGTCACCTAAGCTCCAGCGCTGACCTCTTCCCTCTACTCTGCGCCCACATGTCCTGCACACAACTGGACACGTCCGTGTGCTCAACGCCAGGGACTTCTGACCCCGAGCTTCCCAAACCAAACAGTCCATCCTGCATCTCGACACCTTCTCCTTCCAGTTTCCTGAGTTTAGGGATATGTCATTTTTGACTTCACTTCGCTCTTTAATATTCAGAAGTAAGCAGCCTCAGTCTGTATTGTTTCTTTGAGTAGTGGGATGAACAAAAAATGCAATGTTAAAGATGTAACTGTAACTGCCTCTGCTTTCTCAGGTTTACTTGCGAGTTTAGGGAGAGACTGTGGGGGAGGGTTGGTCCTTCTGTAAATATCTACACTGTGCCCTTTTATTTACAGAGATTTTTGGGTATGGACAGACAGAAATGAAGCTGTCGTCTCTGAAAGTTGGTGTGTCTGAAGGGTGAGACCCAGAAGGATGGGCCTTGATGTGAATGGGCCTTGTTAATGGATGTGCTGGTGCAAATACAGGTCCAGGGCTTAGGAGCAAGTGGCAATTGACATTTTCTGGAAAATCGTAAAGGAATTGGAGGTAAAAGAGACTTAAGGGAGAAAGGAGTCTGAGCTCTGTGGTGGGAAGCTGGCGTCTCCAGAAAGAGGCTCTTAGGGAGAAGCTGCTGGTGTCAGTTTGCTGAAGAACTTTCCAGACTGTGATGTCCACTCATCAATGTTAATGCTTATGTATCAGCAATGTATAGCATCCTTACTCCAAGCCTTTCGCAAAGTTTGTAAAACACAAAAATATGTGTATCTGTCAGTATGGAACAGGCGTAGAAAGGAGCCAAGCGTTCTGAGGAGGGGAAGAGATTTCCCCGAGAGCAGCAGTGGAGCCAGACTTGGAAGCCTGTCTTCCCTTCCTTCTACCCACAGACCTCTTCGGTTTGGCTTCTGTGGTTCTGAGTCTGCAGCTCTCTCTCCAGCGAGCTGCGTGACTCTGCCTTGCATCCTTTGGTTTCTTTTGCTACCACACAGAGACATTGATACAGTCGGTTCCTGCTTTTCAATGTTACGAGTTTCTGTAACTCATGTGAGTCCAAGAACAGCTACCTGGTGAAAACGGTTTTCCTTCATTGTAGCCATGACTGTACTCTTTATCGCCAGCAGATGGGGCCAGGGAAGGGATTTTGCCAAGGTCCAAATGCTTAGTGAGGTTCCTTAAAGCCAGCTGCTTCATCCCAGGTTCTCATCTAATCTTTACAACAGCCCTCTTAAGTAGGAATTATGATCCCTGTTTTATGGATGGGAAAATTGAGGGTTAGTGGGTTAAGCAATGTGACCAAGACTGCATGAGCTACTAAGTAGCAGAACCAAGATTAGATCAGAAGTCTTTCTGACTCTAGCTGTCAGGCTCTTCTCTACTGTGTTTCTTCCCAGAAGAAAAATGCTTATTTCAGCTGTGTTCCCTAGATACAAAGGTCTGGAGCTTTTTTGGAGATTGCAGGTGAGGTGATGATTAAGCAAATGAATCAGCAAAACACAAAGTGTAAGGATTTTTGGTGGAGTTGGGTGAGCACATGGGTGAAGTGCAAAGCAGCAAAGAGCAGGGACTCTCTGGAAGCCCTTGCCTCTCTTAGCTCACAGAATTATTGTGAGAATCAAAAAAGAAATGGGCAAGTAGAACGTGCTAAGTATGAGGTTTTATAGCTTTATTATTGTTTTTGAGATTATTCTCTGGGTTCCCATTTGTGTGGTGATTTCTTTTATAACTGGGCTTTTGAAAACAGTGATTAGCTTTCCCAGGGGAAGCATTGACTAATTTCCCAAACCTGACAGTTGCAGGCAGGTGCTCTGCTCTGCTCTTAGGGCAGTGGCTGGAACGCTTGGAGGAGGTTCTGTGGGGACAGGTGCCATGGAGTGCAGACAGGACGCATCGGACAAGTTCCCAGGGCAAGGTGCATGCGTGTAGGTCTGCATTGTAGGCAGCATGTCATTTTTGAGACGATGACATTTGTGGTAATAGCAGGGGAAACAATCACCACTGAGTTCCATCCTTGTCAAAATCCTGCAGTGTATCAGTAATAGGCAGAACAAGATTGGGCAGCTTTGGGCATCACTGAATATTGTGCAAATAGACGCAGTTTGAAAGCGTTAACCTTTTTCTTTGTAACTGACATTTTTTAAAAGCAAGGAAATTCATACCTATCAACTGAATGTCCCATTTTCTAATTGTCATTCCCCCACATCACTGTATGAAAAATTTGGTAGGTATCTTTCTAGCATTTTAATCTATTTTCTCTCCCATCGTAAGTCTATTAATATATATTAACAGAGTAAATAGATTTGAATGCCAGAAAAAAACATATGTATTTACTGTAACTTATTATGTATATATAAACACAAAAACTGGACTCCTACTATAACTGTTCTGATTTTTGTTCCCCTTACTTACTCTATTGTGAACATTTTTTTATGTTGGTATGTTCAGCTCTGCTTCATGATAAAAATAATTTAAAAAGCTAATTTAGAAATAGCGACAGAGAAGGTACAAAGGAATACTTTTCAAGGGTTGGGAAATAAAGAAGGGAAAGAAAATGAGGAGGAGAAATGGCCATTAAGAAACAGAATGGGTTAGGGGTGCCTGGGTGGCGCAGTCGGTTAAGCGTCCGACTTCAGCCAGGTCACGATCTTGTGGTCCCTGAGTTCGAGCCCCGCGTCAGGCTCTGGGCGGATGGCTCAGAGCCTGGAGCCTGTTTCCGATTCTGTGTCTCCCTCTCTCTCTGCCCCTCCCCCGTTCATGCTCTGTCTCTCTCTGTCCCAAAAATAAATAAACGTTGAAAAAAAAATTTTTTTAAAAAAAGAAACAGAATGGGTTGAACAATTGTTTCTATCTCTTTTCTGTCCCGAAAATAAATAAACGTTGAAAAAAAAATTTTTTTTAAAAAAGAAACAGAATGGGTTGAACAATTGTTTCTATCTCTTTTTCTCTCTCTGCTTCTGTCCTGGATGCTCAGTGTTTTATTTACAGTGCAAAGTGCCTCAAGAATGCATGTTTGAGTTGAGTAATTTTTTTAGATGTAAGTTGTTCTATGGGTAAATAAATCTTCATGTAAAGGGCTTTGAGAACAAGAAGTAAAAAGCATATGTAGGAAACTAAAAGCTAGCAGTTTCTTTTGCTGTATAAGGCCTCTTACAAGAGTCAACCAATCTGTATGGATACTGCTTTAGAAATGGGATTTATTCACGTTACTGCTATTGTTTTGCTCACAGTTGAGTGGAAAAGAATACTGTGAGTTTTGCTCTATTAAAAACAAACAACACTGATGGAAACATTTGGCATGTCTTGTTTCCATAAGAGAAAACTGGAAATAATTTTCTTAGAGGGAGGAGTTGCATTCTCAGACATTTTCTTGATGGAGTTAAATTTAGAATTCCTAAAAGTTCTTAAGAACAAATGCAACATTAAAAACAGTTTAAAGGAGGTTTCTCAGTTGGCCAATGGAAACAGTCACTTCAAAAGCTTTTTCACTTTCTACTCCTGGAAATAACTCTGGAGATGAGATTAATAAGATGTTGGAATTAGCAGTGTGATATAAGACCTGCCACTGACCCCTTTAAATACAGCCTCCTTGATTTGAAGTACAGGGCTGACTTTTACCTACTCTCTGCCTTGCAGCAACTTTTTCCCAAGGCACTTCTTTAATATAATACCCAGATCTCTCTGTCTTTTTAAATTAAAAAAATTTTTTTTTTACTTTTGAAAGACAGAGGGAGAGACAGAGCAAGAGCGGGAGAGGGGCAGAGAGAGAGGGAGACACAGGATCTGAAGCAGGCTCCAGGCTCCGAGCTGTCAGCACAGAGCCACCTCTCAAATAGAGACACTGATAATAAAGAAATGCATTCCACTAAGAGTTTTCAGACACCTAACTGAACTAGTAGGGGGTGGAATAGAAATGGGGTATGAATTACCAACAAAAAACTCAGCCACCAACCAATAGGCCATCAAATCATCCCTGCCCAGAGAGTACTTATACATTAGCTGTAGAGACCAAGCAGTGGGAGATGAATATTTACACAGAGAAGTCAAATAACTACTTGAATATCAGTGGTAAGATTTTGGCTCAGAGAATATTAATTTTCTTTTAATCTCTTGTGGTGCTGGATGTGGTGGATAGATTCTAAAGAGGCCACCAGGATCTCTGCCTCCTGGTATTATCTGCTTTGTGTGGTCCCTTCCTCTTCAGGGAGGAAGGAACCTGTGACTTGCTTCCAGCTGATAGAATATGGCAAAGGGGTCAGGATGTATGGGATTGTATATGGGATTACATTAGATAATATAACTTCCAATCTCTGAGGAGATGTTTTCTTCCTTGTTGGCCTTGAAGAGCAAGCTTCCATCTTGTAGACTTCCCTGTGGAGACAGCCATGAGGCAAAGAACTGAGGGAGATCTCTGGCCAGCAAGACACTGAGACCTTCAGTTTGGCAGTCTGCAAGGAACAGAATATTGCTAATTGCCATCCAAGCTTGGAAGTGGACCTTTCCCCAGGAGAACCTCAGATGAGAACCCGTCCTGGCCAACATTTTTTTTGCAGAGAATTCAACAAAGCAATGCCTGGACTTCCAGCTCACAAACTCTGAGATGACAAATGTGTGGTAGTTGAAGATGCTAAGTGTGTGGTAATGTTATAGCAATAGATAACTGATACATGGAGACATAAAACTTATGGTTTAGTTATCTGGAATCTTCTAATTGTATCTTATGATCTTTGCCCACAGTGGACACAGGGGAAAATAACGTTAGGGTCTATAATAAATTCTCCCACTGCCAGCTTAACTTATTTCTGTCTTTTTTGTTTCTAGACACCCATTATTTGTTCCTTTTTGGGGGATAATGAGCCCTACTCATTGCACTGGTGGTTTTGTGATGCCAACCATCCATGTCCAGGGGTGATGTTTGCCAGAGCGGTTAGAGTTTGTCTCCTGGGCATACATGTACTTGAGGTGTAGACGGAGTCTGTGAGACAGGCTAAGAATCTAGAGCTGAAAGGTTGTGTACAATTGAGATGTGTATTTTCTAGTTTCCGCAAGGTTTTGATTTATTTTCCACAAAAGGGAAAGGAAAGGGACTGGAAAGATTCCCTCTTTCTTTTCAACAGTCCTTCCTTTTCTTACTCTTACAACCAAATTCAACATGACCAAGATAGTATGTGTATTTTTAAACTTGTATTGTGTTTATATAGGGTTTGAATAGTTTTTGCTTAAAAAGTCAAAAAGTATGAAAGGATATGAAATAAAAAGTCTCTCTTCTCATTCAATCTTCCCTTCTATGGTCTGTACTCTCCACCCCTTGTGAGGACTTTCGATGTTATCAGTCTGGTGAATCCTTCCAGATATTTATGCATATTCAAGTAAAAATATTTTTCTTTCCTTTCTTTTTCCTAAAGTTGTTCTGTAATGCACACTGTTTTGCATTTTAAATTTTTTCTGCTTAACAACCTAGCTTATAAAGTTCAAGACTTTCTGTTTCAGTGCATAAACTGCTTCCTCCTTTTTTTTTTTTTTATTTTAGAGAGAAAGAGTGAGAGCAAGCGATCATGAGTGGGGTAAGGGCAGAGAGAGAGAGAGAGAGAGAGAGAGAGAGAGAGAGAGAGAGAGAGAGAGAGAATCCCAAGCAGGCACTACTGAGCCACCCAGGCACCCTGCTTCCTTGTTTTTACGGCTATAGTTTCCTTTTACAGGAATGTACTCTGATTAATGTATCTGGTGCCTCAGTGACAGGCATTTGGGTTGTCTCTTTTCATTTTGCTTTTACAAACAACATTTCATTGACTACACCTGTACTTGCTTGATTGTTTCTATGGGTCAAATTTTGTAGAAATGGAATTGCTGGATCAGAGAATACTTTTATTTGTAACTTTTCTGAACACTGAGTAATGTGCCATCCAGAAGGGCTGTGTCCTCTGTAAGGAAGGGTGAAAGTCATTGTTGCCACAGTCTTGCCAAAAAATGTATGGATGTTTTGGATGAATACACAGTAACCACTTTTGGTGAAAATGATCTTTCAGTGTACTTTTAATTTGCATTCTTCTTAGCGTACCTAAAATAGAGCACCTTGTCATGTCTTTCTCTGTGAATGGCCTTTCATGGCCTTTCATGGACTCTGCCTATTTCTCTACTAGACTTTTAGTCTTATTGATTTCTAGCGTACCTTTTATTTATTTATTTTTTACCATGGTTACCCCTTGGTCTGTGATATGATTTACAAAAGCAATTTCCCTCTAATTTCTTGGATGACTTTTGACTTTATGCCTTTACCAAGTATAAAAATTTGAATTTTGGGAGTGAATGAATCAAAATTTAAAACTTTATGCTCCTGGCATTAAAGTCCTATTACAAAGTTCTTCCCCATACTCCGATTAACAAATGTTTTCTCCAGAGATCATTCCAGTTCCCTACGGTTTCATTATAATGTTTCATCCATTTGAAATTTATGTTAATCTAAGGTATGAAAAACAAAGCCAACTTAATTTTTTTCCAGGTTACTGACCATCTGTTCCCAAACTGCTTATCAAACAATTCATCTTTCCTTTCTTTACTTAAATGCCACTTTTGGTTCAAATGGTCAACATTATTTTTATAAATATGTAAGTAAGTCTCTTATATCTACTCATATATTTTTTTTAAAATTTTTTTTCCAACGTTTTTATTTATTTTTGGGACAGAGAGAGACAGAGTATGAACGGGAGAGGGGCACACAGAATCGGAAACAGGCTCCAGGCTCCGAGCCATCCGCCCAGAGCCTGACGCGGGGCTCGAACTCACGGACCTCGAGATCGTGACCTGGCTGAAGTTGGACGCTTAACCGACTGCGCCACCCATGCGCCCCTATCTACTCATATATTTATTCCTTGTAATATCCTTAGTTTCTTCTTAGTACAGAAAATCTGGACTTCTATCTGGGATAATTTCTCTTTAACAGGAAGAACTTCTTTAGTGTTTCTTGTATGAATCTGAGGAGGACAAATTCACTTAACATCTGTTCATCTAAAAATGTCTTTATTTTTTATTATTTTTGAAGGATACATTCACTACAATTTAAAATGCATAGTTTCTCATTTCTCATTTCAGCTACCTTCCTTCTGCCATTGCTTCCATTATGTCGATGAGAAGTCAGCTGTAATTCTTTTTTGTTTTTGTTAACCCTGATTTTACTGTGCCTTTTTTTACTGGTTGCATATTAGATTTTCCTTTTACTTTTCATGCTCACTCTGATGTACCTAAGACTGGATTCCTTCATTTATCCTGCTTAGGAGTTGCTCAGCTTGACTGCATGATTAACGTCTTTATCCTTTGGGGAATATTCTCCCCCATTATTCCTTCATATTTCTTTTGGATCTCAGCAGTGCAAGTCTGTCAGATCCTTTTGTGACTTCTAGACAAGTCCCCATACCACTATTTACTCAGCAAGGTTTTGTGGAAGGAAACTGGTGAAGAGTAAAGCCCAGCCCCGGATTTAGGGCTCTTTGGGCTTCTGGTCCCTCCATGCCAGACAACATATATAGCTATTGAGAGTTAAGGTGGTTTCTGCTCATCTCCACATTGGTTAGCTGCCTGACAGTGGACTGTTCCCTGACTTCTCCATGCTCCCAGCCCCAGGAAATACCACCACAGAGGTGACGGTGACATGCATCTCTGCTCACCTGCAGAAGGCCGGCTGCTTGTCATGGTTGAATTTACCTAGACTTCTTCATTTCCACAGATCTTCAGTGACTTGAAAGACAAGTATATTTTCTCCTGTTTATCTGCTATTTTTTCATTTTTCCCTCCAGATGAATGATGGTCTTTTTCAATTTTTATATTCTTTTCTGGAGAACGTTCCATGTGACTGGAGAAGAATTCCATTGCTTTAGGATGAAATGTTCTGAGTATATCTTTTAAGTCCTTGGGTCCAGTGTGTCATTCAAAACCATTGTTTCCTTGTTGATTTTCTGTTTAGATGATCTGTCCATTGCTGGAAGTGGGGTGTTGAAGTCCCCTACTATTTTGGTATTGTTAGCAATGAGTTTCTTTATGTTTGTGACTAATTGATTTATATATTTGGGTGCTCACACATTTGGAGCATAAATGTTTGCAATTGTTAAGTCTTCTTGGTGGATAGACCCCTTAATTATGATATAATGCCCTTCTTCATCTCTTGTTACAGTCCTTATTTTAAAGTCTAGATTGTTTGATATGAGTATGGCTACTCCAACTTTCTTTTGGTGATGGTTAGAATGATAGATCCTTCTCCATACCCTTACTTTCAGTCTGAAGGTGTCTTTAGGTCTACAGTGGGTCTCTTGTAAATAGCATATAGAAGGATCTTGTTTTCTTATCCATTCTTTGCCCTTTGTCTTTTGATTGGAGCATTTAGTCCACTGACATTTAGAGCGAGTACTGAAAGATATGAATTTATTGCCATTATGTTTCTTACAGAGTTGGAGTTTCTGGTGCTGTTCTCTGGTCCTTTCTAGTCTTTGCTTTTTTTTTTTTTTTAATTTTTTTTTTTGTGTCTTTTCTCCCCTCAGAAAGTCCCCCTTAAAATTTCTTGTAGGGCTGGTTTAGTGGTCACGAACTCCTTTAAGTTTTGTTTGTCTGGGAAACTTTTTATCTTTCCTTCTATTTTGAATGAAAACCTTGCTGGATAAAGAATTCTTGGCTGTACTGTTCTGGAAAACAGTGTGGAGGTTCCTCAAAAAATTAAAAATAGATCTACCCTATGACTCAGTAATAGCACTGCTAGGAATTTACCCAAGAGATACAGGAGTGCTGATGCATAGGGGCACTTGTACCCCAATGTTTATAGCAGCACTCTCAACAATAGCCAAATTATGGAAAGAGCCTAAATGTCCATCAACTGATGAATGGATAAAGAAATTGTGGTTTAATACACAATGGAATACTACGTGGCAATGAGAAAGAATGAAATAAGGCCTTTTGTAGCAACGTGGATGGAACTGGAGAGTGTTATGGTAAGTGAAATAAGTCATACAGAGAAAGACAGATACATTATGTTTTCACTCTTATGTGGATCCTGAGAAATTTAACAGAAGACCTTGGAGGAGGGGAAGGAAAAAAAAAGTTAGGGAGGGAGCCAAACCATAAGAGTCTCTTAAAAGCTGAGAACAGTCTGAGGGTTGATGGGGGGTGGGAGGAAGGGGAGGGTGGGTGATGTGTATTGAGGAGGGCACCTGTTGGGATGAGCACTGGGTGTTGTATGGAAACCAATTTGACAATAAATTTCATATTAAAAAAATAAAAAGATAAAAAAAAAGAATTCTTGGCTGCATATTTTTCCAATTCAGCATATTGAATCTATATTGGCACTCATTTCTGGCCTGCCAAGTTTCTGTGGATAGGTCTGCTGTGAACCTGATCTGTCTACCCTTGTATGTTAGGGACCTTTTTTCCCTTGCTGCTTTCATGATTCTTTCCTTGCCTGAGTATTTTGTGAATTTGACCATGATATGCCTTGTTGATGGTCACTTTTTGTTGAATCTAATGGGAGTCCTCCCTGCTTCCTGGATTTTGATGTCTGTGTCTTTCCCTAGGTTAGGAAAGTTTTCGTCTATAATTTGCTCACTTAACCCTTCTACGCCTTCTCTCTCTTCATCTTCTCGGAACTGTATGATTCTGATGTTGTTCCTTTTTAGTGAGTCACTGATTTCTCTAATTCTTAAATCATGCTCTTTTGCAGTAGTCTCCTTTGTTTTTTCTGCTTTATTTTTATCCATAAGTTTGTCCTCTATATTGCTGATTCTCTGTTCTGCCTCATTCATCCTTGCCGCTGTGACAGACATTTGAGATTACAACTCAGTTACAACATTTTTTATTTCATCCTGACTGGCTTTTATCTCCACAGAGAGGGATTCTAATCTGTTTTCGACCCCAGCTAGTATTCTTATTATTGTGATTCTAAATTCTGGTTCAGACATCTTGGATATATCTGTGTTGATTAAATCCCTGGCTATCATTTGTTCCTATTCTTTCTTTTGGGGTGAATTCCTTCATTTCGTCATTTTGAAGGGAGAAAAGGAATTATTATGGTAAAAAAAATTAAAATTCAAAGTTCAAAAACAACACAAAAAATCAAATAAAGGATTCTAGATGCTAGGTGTTTCTGGTCTAATTGTTGAAAGAAGCTTGAAAGACTAGAGAAAAAAGAGAAAGATAAGAGAAGAAAAAAGAAAATATTTGAAAACTTGAGAAAATGAATACAATGAAATAGAAAAAAATGAAATGATGAAGTAAGAAAATAGAATTTGAAAATTTACAAAAGGTATAAAATATAGTAGAAAAAATTAAAGAAAAATATTTTTAATGGGAATGGAAAATAAAAATAAAGTGTTTTCTCTTTGTGTATTCAAGAAAAAGAAACAAAAAAGAAAAAAAAAGAATTGAATAGATGGACCAGTGAACAGACTGAAGTACAATTGAAATTACATCGGTTTGCCCTAGAAGGTAAACTATGAAGCACTTTATAGTTCATAAACTAAGCAGGTGGAGAGACCTGTGGTGTTCCTGAAGGCCAAGGTTGGCCCAGTTTGGCGGGGCTTAGTGTAACAACTCTGTGCTCCACTAGATGGCGCTGCTTAGCTTCCTGGGGTGGATTGTTGTGGTGCCTGTAGATGTGTATGTGCATGCGCGGGAGGCGTGAAAATGACATCACCCAGCTACCCAGTCTCTAGTTTCAGAACTCTCTTCTCCCGGACCAGCAGTCGCCACTTGTCTTTTTCCAGCTTGTATCCACTCTCCGATTTTACACTGTCTGTGACCAAGCTGTCAGGTTGCCAGGTGGCACCTCCCTCCTGAGTTTTATCTCAGACATGGCTATGTTTCCCATCCCCTCACTTCTGAGGGACTGTAGCTTTGACCTTCTGGGGGAGGGTCTCAGAGCAATGGCTGGGTGTTGGCCACACCCAGGAATATTCATGGGACTGTGCTGCTGCTGATGCCCAGAGACTGCTGCCGGGTCCACCCCAGAAAACGTTCATGTGATTGTGTAGTAGAAGCGTTTCAGGGATTATGGGAAATCACAACACACATCTGGTGCCAGGCTTCCCCCTTAACATCCTTGTTATAGCACCAGTGAATGTGGTTGTTCTCTGGGGGTCCGCTGCAACCTTTGTGTGTGGGGTGGCTGTACTGCCTCTACCAGCTGTCCACCCAGCAGGGATATCCCCACTCCCCATGTGGCCAAGGACTCCGAGGACCTTTCTCTCTGCTCCTGGGGATTTGTCCTTCTCACCAGAGCACCACCATGTATCAAGCTGTGGAGTTTCAGAGTCCGCGCTCCCCCTGATTTTAGTGTCTTAATGGAATTTAAACCCTCTCCTTTCTCCTTTTTCCCTTTTTTGTTCAGTCCCTTGAGTACTCTTCCTTTTCTCTCCAGCTGCTTTTAGGCAGGGGGATGCTTTCCAAACTCTCCCCTCCATTGCCCCCCTATCTCCTTCCTCTGTCCACAAACCAACACAGCTCCCTCCCCTCCATGGCTTCTCTCTCCCCCACTTTACCTCTCCCGTGCCATGTCCCTACTGAGTTCTCTGGTTCAGGTTGTGCAGATTGTTGTGTTAATCCTCAAATCAGTTTTCTAGGTGTGCAGGATGGTTTGGTTTGATCTGGCTGTGTTTATCAGATGGGAAACACACAAAAAAAACTTCCATTCTATTCCGTCATCTTGGCCCCTCCCCTCTCAACTTTTACATTCTAGGTGGAAGTGAACCTCCCTAATTTTTTAAAAAAACTTTGTTACATTTATGTTTTACTTTGCATGATTTTATTTTTTCTATACTATTTGTCTTTTACATTGCTTTAATTATTGATATACTTCATTCTGTCTCTCCCAGTTTTGTCTTCATTTCTGTGATGGTTTAACTTTTTCTTCAATTTGTATTTTCCTGAGCTTTGTCAGTTCATGCTTTATCTCTCTTTGCTTCTTTTCTCTCTCCTTTCCCTCTGTTTTCCCTCCTCTTTGTTTTAGCTCTTGAATCTTGAGTTGACTTTTTATTTATAAATGGTAATATTTTGTTAATTTAAAAATGTCTTGTGTAAGTATGGTCAAATTTTCAACTGCTCCATGATGTCTTTTTACCCCTGCCTTTTGTTCTCTCTTTATCTGGCTTTTTTCCCTCTCTCTTTTATTTATGTCTTCTTTTCTTGTGATGGGTTGGAATAGATCCTGTGTAGGTTCTTTTTGATTATCAAAATTTGAAATACCTGAACTTTTTCATATGTTTGCCTAAAACACATCCTGAGGAGGCCCAGAACTCTGTTCCAGGTTAGTTGAGATAATTTTTGATGATTTTGTGCATGTGAGTTTGTTTGGACTACTTTCCAGTCAATTGATAAAGGATCCAAGGATCTGTGATACACACACACACACACACACACACACTCTCACTTCATTGAAAAGCCTTTTCTCTCCCTGTGTCCCTGAAACAGAGGGGTGCCTACCACTATGACTAGTGTATGATTCTCCTGTCACTTGTTCATCTCATTTCTGTCATCACATGTAAGAAATTTGTGATCACAGGAGCATTTTATACCTCAGGGAATGCTCCTTGCCCTTCCCTGCCCTTCCCTGCCCTTCGCTTCCCTTCCTTCCCTGCCCTTCGCTTCCCTTCCCTCCCCTTCCCTCCCTCCCCTCCCCTTCCCTCCCCTCCACTCTCTTTTCCTTTCCAAGCTTGTTTTCCATGTTCTTTCTGTTCCAGTTGGCTTTCTCTCTCTCAACTTCTTCATACTCACACTTCTGCATCGATCTTCACTGTTTTTGACAGATTGTGTACCTATTTAGACTTTTGGGGGTTTTGCTTTTTCCCATTTCCACAAAAAATGGATTAGTGATTTTGTTTCTTGTTTTCATCATTGTTTTTGAATGATTTCCAAGGAAGGAAAAGAGGAAGTGCAGACTTTAAGTTACCGTCTTCAGACTTGTCGTCATTTTATTATTTATGAATGTCTTCTATGTGTCAGGTTCTATAAGGTTGGCTGTTGCAATACAAGTTACAAGGTATTTGTGTTCTGGAAGCATCTGACCTGGGAAGACTACTTTTTTTATTTATTTAAGAACTATTTAAGTTTATTTATTTTCAGAGAGAGACAGTGTGAACAAGGAAGGGGCAGGTAGAGGAGGAGAGAGAGAGAGAGAGAGAGAGAGAGAGAGAGAGAGAATCCCAAGTGGGTTCTGCACTGCCAGCACAGAGCCCAATGTGGGGCTTGAACTCACGAACCATGAGGTCATGACCTGAGCTGAAATCTCAGAGTCAGACACTTAACTGACTGACTCAACCAGGTTCCTCTGGGAAGACTTCTTAAGCAGGGTAGCATTTAGAATAATAAGATCAAAATTTCTTTAAACAATGACATTGTCTATCTCTTGCGTTGATTTTTATAGGTTTTAAAAATCTCTAGATTTAGTTCAGTAACTGACGTTACTCACTTCTTTTTGATACCATATACCTTAGGGTAATAATCCATTTTGATTAATTTAAGTATTCTCTATAAAGCCTTTCTCATAAGCCCTGGTGAACAGTTTGTGTTCAGTGAGTGTTAGTTGTCTATGCTATGTTCTTGGTGCTTGTCATGCATTGACTACTCACAGTGTCCTGCTGTCATCCCTATTATCAGACGAGGACTCTGATTACCAGAGAAGTTGAATAACTAACCCAAGGAGTGGCAACACCAGCCATATTACCCAGCTCTGCTTGCTTCTGAACTATGCTCTTAATCTCTTTTTTTCAAAATGTCTGCATCCTGCTGCTTGCTCGAGAATCAATGAGGAATTACCTATCATTTCTCTTTGAAAAATTAAACCATCTGTGCTCCTTTGTGCTTTTACTGGTTTCTTTTTCTGTGTCTTTTAGAACCACTTTATGGTAGAAAGCATCACTTTGTAAGGGCCTGATGAATGTTTATGTCAATGGAAACATTGCTTCCTGTTTCCAAAGACTGTGTTTCTACCTATGTGTCCTGCACTCAGGACCTGCCTTTTTCACAGCAACATGGCTTTGTGAGTTCCTGCCTAATCTCCTTTCCATGGACCCCCCTTTCTCCGGGTCCCCCTTTCTCCTCTTTCATAGACCCCTGCTCCCCTTTATTTTCCCTCTGACTCCTTCTCAGCTTTCCAGTGCCTTGAAGAGGCCACATCACATCTGTAAGCGCTGTGTGAGGTATGAGGCTCTGGTCCTCTGCTGTCCTTCAAGGAAAACACAACTGACCATCGTTAGAACACAATACTGATGAAGGGTGATGCTAGCAAAGTCACTTCTTATTCACATCCTTCAGAGAAGCAGACAACTAGACGGGGCTAGGTGTGCAGGAGATTTACCAGGGAAGGTCCTGTCAAGGATCAAGGAGGAAGAGTAAGCAGAGACAGCTTTTGGGCCAAGGCCCGAATCTGAAACACATGAAAAGAGAGAGAGAAGAAAAGAGTGGGGAGGAAAAGTCTCGGTTTGTGGTGCCAGCCTGAGGGAGTTTTGGTCTGGTCAGTAGGGAGTGTCCCGGTCAGATTTGCAGTTGAGAGGATCTGACACTGGGCAGGAATGGGCTGGAACTCATTCCCCTGACATGCTTGTCTCTGGTGGCAAGAAGCCTGGAGAGCCCTTGCTGCAGGGATCCCCGGGATCCCTGGGCCAGTCTCAGCTTCCTTCCACAGGCTCTGGAAGATGATCTGATCAGATGTCTCGTGGCTCCCATACCTCTTCTCTCCCTCTTCCCAAGATGCTCTCATAGAGATAGACCAAGACAAAGTAGAAGAAGGGAAGGAAAGAAAACTCCATCGTGTCCTCTTTGTTTAACTGAAATCAACTGATTTTCAAAGTGGATGATCACACTTAAACCCAGAAACTTGGGCGTCTCTGGCAGTATTTGTGTGTGTGTCCAGGAGACACGAAATGAAGCTCTCAGTTTGGTCTTCAGGAAGGCATTGGCCCAGATCTCCAGTGTCAAGAAGAAATGCAGAGAGAAGGCACACGTCCCTCTGTGTGCTATTTGAAAGATGTGGCATCTTTAACAGGTAGGGTCTTTGTCTCTTGCTTCTTGTTTTGTTTTTAGTTTTTTTTTTTTTGGCCGTTTTAAAATTTTTCCTTTAAATTCCAGTTAGTTAACACGCAGTCCAATATCAGTTTCAGGTGTACAATATTGTGATTCAACACTTCCATATACCACTTGGTGCTCATCATAACAAGTGCCCTCCTTAATCCCTTTCACCTGTTTCCCCCATCCCCCCACCCACCTCCCTTCCCGTAACCGTCAGTTTGTTTTCTATAGTTAAGAGCCTATTTCTTAGTTTACCTCTGTCATCATTTCCCCCCTCCTTTGCTGGTTTCCTACACCCAGTTAGTTGCAGTCAGTGCCTTGGGAAGTTGGGACAATACGGGGGGTTGTAAATATCGTTGTTTCTCATTGCCAGACTCTCAAGGTTAGAATCTTTAGTCGGGGAAGATGACCGTTTATTTATTAATTTATTTATATGTTCTTTTTAATGATTATTTATTTCTTTTGAGAGAGAGAGAGAGAGAGCAAGAGTGAGTGGGGGAGAGGGGCAGAGGGAGAGAATCTCAAGCAGACTCGAAGCTCAGTGAGAGCCTGATGTGGGGTTTGATCTCATGTCCCTGGGATCATGACCTGAGCAGAAATCCAGAGTCGGATACTCAACTGACTGAATCACCCAGGCACCCCTCTTCTTTGTTTTTTAAAGATAAATTAACTTTATCCACCTTACATAGATCTGTTTGGGTATTGAAGAAAAGAAAAATCCCTCAGTTTACCTAATACAGTGTAACAGAGAGGCTCTATAGCAAAAATAGCAAAAAAGTTTATTTTGTGTGTCATTGTAATTTAAATTATTTTAATCTCACTGAATTTGTGGCCCTTGTTGTTAGTAATTTTTGCTTCATTTTGCCACTATAACTGGACTTCTTTGTTGTTATTAAAAAAGGAATGTTTGAAGAGAGAATGGATATTACAATGGTGTCATGGAAGCATGGTTAATTTTCCTTGGTGTGGCAGTGTTACTGCAGTTATGTATGAAGATGTCCTGAGGAAATCCAGGCTGAGTGTTTATGAGGGATCATGCTGTTTGCAAGTCATTTTCAGATGTTTCAACAAGGAGAATTCACAGCAAGAGAGAAAAGATTAATTAAGTGTGGCAAATGATAATTCTTTTTCATGTTTTTTAATTTATTTTTGAGAGAGAGAGAGAAAGAGAGAGAGCATGAGCAAACAAGGGAGGGGCAGAGAGAGAGGGAGAGAGAATCTCACGCATGCTCCACACTGTCAGCCCAGAGCCTGACACAGGGCTAAATCTCATCAACTGTGAGATCATGACCTGAGCAGAAATCAAGAGTTGGAGGCTGAACTGACTGAGCCACGTAGGCATCTCAGTGATAATTCTCTCTTTAAAAAAAAAAAAAAAAAATTTAATGTTTATTATTTAGTTTTGAGAGAGAGAGAGGGAGAGTTAGAAAGAGAAGGAGACACAGAAACTAAAGGAAGCCCCAGGCTCTGAGCTGTCAGCACAGAGTCTGACATGGGGCCTGAACTCACAAACCATGAGATCATGACCTGAGCTGAAGTTGGATGCTTAACTGACTTAGCCACCCAGGCGCCCTTCAGTGATAATTCTTAAATATAGGCAGAGGATAAATGGGCATTTAATATACTCTTATTTCAAATTTGAAAATATTAATATGTTGAAGGCTTTTAAAGACTAATGCAGTAAGGGATTTTGTGGGGTACTACTCATGATTATCTTGGAATTCAATATTATACAGTTTCTGGAACTTCTGGCTTTCTGATAGTATTAGGAGATCCCAGTTCTCACAAGGGCATGAAAGAATAGTATTAGTTAACTGCATCCTGATCCTGTACTAAGCACTTCTGTAACTATCTCATTTAACCCCCAGAAGTACCTTATTTATATCAGCCCAAACCCCCACCAACTCTAAAGGTAGGGGGTATCAGCCCCATTTTAAAGGTGAGCAAAAATCCATTCTAAGCTAGGAAAATTGGCAGAGCCAATAACCTGGGTTTGCCTCTATGGTACATAGTTTGACATTCATCCATCAGAAAAAAAAATAGTGGTTATCACAAAATATGTTAATTGAGTACGGATATTTTAGTGCATGTGTTTAGATAGAGAACTAAAAAGACCAATATCGCTGCACATTGGAGGCCAAAGTCAGTGTGTGAGAGAGCCCAGCAGGCATCAGTGGAGGGGTGATTAGATAGGAGAGGAGGGGTGGGAATACGAGGTGCATATACATATGTGTATACATGCATACATATCTATTAAACATACAAGTGTATATATACTCGCAACATCATCAGCTTCCTGTTTCTCTACTTTAGACTTGGCTAGCTAAAATGTGGTCCGTTCCTATCAATTCTTGAACAAATATGAGAGAGAACAGAATAAATATAATAGACTCATATACATGGTTCCAAGACGAATGAACTCAGCATTTTGGAGTGGCGTTACAGGATGCTTCCTTGGAAATGGGACTTTCAGAGAAAGTTAGCTGAGAAATCATTTATTTGCCTGTTTTTATCTTTGGAAAATCACTAGTGACTCTGACAAATAGAAATTAGCTGGCTCTTGTATGAGCAGTTTTCTATATAGTATACGAGTGCAGTGTCGCAAAATGCAAAGTTTTTTCTGTAATTTATTTAAGTTTTATTTTTTAAACTTTTATTTGGAGACAGGCTACAGTGAAGTGGGAGGCGAGAGAGAGGAGACACAGATGGAACAGCTCAGCTGTGCACAGAGCTGACACAGGCTTGACCCAGACTGTGAGTCATGCTGCGAGTCGACGCTCACGATGGCACAGTGCCCTGTAATTTTAAATAAAACTAAATTAATTTTTGGCTGTTCTTGTTACTCTAATTTAATTTTACTCCTGTAATTGTACTTCAGTTTTTGCAAGACATAGCCAGTCATAAAAAGTAACAAGACCTCGGGCAGCTGTTGGTTGTATCCCTTCATTTCTGAAGCCACGATTTCTTTCTGTTGAAGACACAGCATGATGGAAAGGTCCTTGACTTGCCTATACTGCATGTTGGAGATGGTTCTCATCTTTCAGAATATTGCCTCCAGAATGGCACTGCTGCAGGAGGTCACAACGATGGCTGACAGTTTCTGGGTGGTTCTGTAGGTGATACAACCAGTGAATCCTAGGATTACGGGCTCCCTCTTGGACCTCCCTTTGCCGTGAAGTGGGCCCTCTGGTCTGCTGTAATGTTATTTGGGATGCCATGTCAGTGTGTAAACATTCCATAAGCCTTAGGACTGTGCTACTGGCTGATACACAGAGGGCAGAAAAAGACAAACCTACACCCAAAATAAATTCATTTTTCTCTTTTGAGAATGAAGCGCTAGCTTTTTCAAGCATGGAATGGGCCACCAAGTGGCCACAGACTGGTTCATTGTTCTCCTTGAGGAATGGTACCATACTGAGGACTCCGTGTTAGTATGTGTGGTTTGCAGGTTGAATGTTAGGTAGCAGTAATAACTAAACAAGACTGGATAAGCTCTTGGGCCCATGTGTCATATCCGTCTCTGCTGCCATGACTACTTTGTTCATGTGGTTATTGTACCATCGCTGGTGTTGCCAGTGATCGAGCCTGGATGACATCAACTGGCTGAAACATTTTGTCTACTTGACCACTTAGTGCCTTTTCCATGGTCAGTGCTTTCTGGTAGGCATTGACATGTCATAGAGAAACCATCACATTTTCTTCTGAAACATATTTGTCCCTCCAGAGGCATCTACCGCAGACCCCCTTGTTCCACATCTTTTTGTTTTTCCTTATAGGCCCCTCACCAGCAGGCCAAGCTATTTGCCACTGCCCCTGAGTCAGTATATTCCAACCTGAGGCCATTTCTCTTTCCACATAAAGTAGATGACTAGATGTACCCCTAAAAGCTATACCCAGCGGGAGGGTGTTTTTTCTCATCATTGTCTTTCAAATCCATCCCCGAGTCTAGCACTTACCTGTCAAGCCTACGTGCTTGTAAACTGGTCTTGGATTTTTTGTTCCTCCTTCAGCTGGTTGTTTGGGATGCCCCATATAGCCATAGGCATAAGCTGGAGAAACAGTGATGGGCGCCATTGGGGTATAGACCAGTGGTGTTGTTCCTGCTTGATCTAAGAGGTACCCCTTCCAAAGTAAGATGGATTTTTTGTGGGCCTGCCCCACTTTTTGACCTTGTTGGTCCGATTGGATCCAGTTCATGATTGACAATTCCAGCTACACAGTCACTTGGTTTCCCATAGTCAGGTGCTCCATCTGTCAGGTTCCAGGAAGCATGATGCCTGGTGGATGGTTTGGGTTCTAGAAGCAGCATGGCGTTGAGGGTGTCAGTGGTGGGAGGCCCCCAGCGGAAGTGGGTCATTGCACTTCCAGCACAGAATTATATACATTTTGAGAAACAACTCCTAGTGTGCTCCTGGGCTAGGCATTCCTGTACAACGTTGAATAGCTGAGGCAGTGATGGCCTTCTAGACCTGTTTCTGTTTTGAAAGGGAAAATGTTCAATTTTCACCATTTAAGTATGTTTTCCTGCAGGTTTTTGTAGATAGCCTTAATTAAAGGTAGTTCCTTCAACTTTTTACTTGCTTAGCGTGTTTTAAAAACATTATCAATCTTTGTTTTTATCAAATACTTTTTGGGCATCTATTGAAATTATATGTTTTTTTTTCTTTAATCTGTTAACATGAAGAATTTAAACTATTTTTGATATTAAATCACAATCATGCATTTCTTGGACAATTCTTATGTGATCGTAAAGAATGATCTGTTTTATACCTTATTGGTTTTGATTAGCACTGTTTATGGTTTTTGCATCATTGTGCTTAGGGGGTATAAGCCTTATACTGTCCTTGTCAGATTTCTGCCTTTTAGTTCCAGAAACTCCTCTTCCTTGCTCTATTTTGTGATACTGGAGCTCAGATTCTGCAAACTACATGCATGACACTGTTGTTCTGCAGTCTCTCTATTCTGGGGTACCATCTTTCTTCTCTATTGACTGTGGTTTCGTTGTTGCCTCACAAGTATCATCTCAAACCATTAGTTTCAAATTGCTATCCTCAAAAACAAACTGGAAAATATCTTACTTCTTCTGTACACTGGAATTATTTCAGTAAGATTAAAATATTTATTTCTTGGGTGTGTTTAAGTATTCAGTGTGAAGACACTTGAATTTGGAGCTTTCTTATACAGTATGTTCTTCTACTGACTCCAATTTTTAAGTTCTAAGACATTTTAAGTATTTTTGTTTCTCAAGTTGGTTTTCATGAGTTACATATTCTTTCTGGTAATTCGTTTATGTAACCTAACTTCTCAAATTTATTGGTGCAAAGTCATCTGTAATATCCTCTTAGTAGATTTCCATTGTTTATAGACCTTAACGTAATGCTCTGGTTTTCACAGGCTTGAGCTGGTTAGTTTTGTTTTACTTACTTAGGAGGTTACTTACTTATAAAGTACTGTTTAATGACACATAAGAAGTTGCACAGTTGAACTAATTTGCATGATACCTACTGCCTTTGAACTCTGTCCACCGTTTGGAATTCAGAGACATACATACTTGTTTTATGCCCTGTGGATCTTTAAAGGAAGTTGGATTGAAGAGAGAGAGAAAAAGGACACAAAGTGGAGGAGACATATGTCAGTCTTTGGGTCGGCTGGCTGAGCTCAGAGTGTCGAAGGGTCTAATGTGTCTTTGAGTTACTTAGGCTCATAGAAACTATACCAGGAACTTAAACAGGGAAAGCTTACTGTCAAGAAGTATTAACTGTGTAAAAGATGGTTACCTTTAAAAAGGTGGAGGGGCGCCTGGGTGGCGCAGTCGGTTAAGCGTCCTACTTCAGCCAGGTCACGATCTCGCGGTCCGTGAGTGCGAGCCCCGCGTCAGGCTCTGGGCTGATGGCTCGGAGCCTGGAGCCTGTTTCCGATTCTGTGTCTCCCTCTCTCTCTGCCCCTCCCCCGTTCATGCTCTGTCTCTCTCTGTCCCAAAAATAAATAAAAAACGTTGAAAAAAAAATTAAAAATAAAAAGGTGGAAAAGAATTGTAAGGTGTAATAAAGGTGGCAGGTGCAGAAAGTAGCTACTACCCATGGGACTGCAATAAAAGTAAACTTAGGGAGGAGAGGGCCCTCCCACCGTGAGACCGCTCAGCAGAAGGTATGGCTGCTGGTGCAGACATATGCCATCTGCCCCTCTAGGGAAGAAGAAACTGGTTGGGGTCCTCTTAGTGCAGAAATGTGAAAGCCACCCCTGCTTTCTTGACATCTGCTGGGACCAACTCATGATGACCATTCATTGCCATGCACAAAATACCCGTTTTCCCTCCTCCAGGCAGACACTCTCCCTCTGGCGGCCCCTGTTGACAAAGCCTAGCATTGACCCATCTGGCAGAGGAAATGTAATTGGCTGTCTGAGGTCCAGAATCACAAACTAGAGCAAAAAGAGGTGGGTCTTGGAGTTGAGAGGCAGTAACTTGGTAACTGACATGGTTCACTTGCAGTCTGAAGCTGTGCCTGACTAGCCACCTACTCAATTCTGCAAGCTTCTCATCCTGGACTGTTTGTGCGATCTGGGAACGACAAGCTATCATGTAAACAAACAGAACAAAAACAAGAAAAATGGTGTCACAAGACATCTGAAGGTTCTCCTGAGGTACACCCTCCTGGAACAGGTAGTCACCAGGCACAGTCAAGACCCTTCTGGCAGAAAGGGAGAAGACGACTGCACAGTAGGGATTTGTATGAGGTCGGCGGCAGTGCAGACAGCACACCTGCATGGAAAATGATGGAAAATGAGTGGTTTAGGAGAGGTTGCCAGGGATTTAGGAAGGTAACTGTGGAGCAACCCAGCAGCAGCAGTCAACAGAGCAGAGAGTGCAGAACACCAAGCAGCCTCGCATCTGCTGCGAGACCACATCCCACACTACCTGCCCACACATCCACTACCGCTTTCGTCCCACAGTGCTGGTCTTCCCTTGTACATTCCGTCTAACCTGTTCTGAGTCCTCCTGCCGTACTGGGTGGTACCAAATTCAATTCCAGTCACTTCTTTGTAGTGTATCCTTCCACAAGGTCTTAAATAAACTCAGCCTTATGTTCTATCACAAAAATGGTGTCCGTTGAGGTCAACTATCTTTTGGTTTCTCCTTTTGCTACCTGATGTTGCTCTTAGACCCTGGTTCTTAAGCTCTGGTGAAAGAGTCTGCTCTGCAGATGCTCAGATATCCTGGTCCAAGGATTGGCTGCGGACTCCTCTCTAGGTTACATATCTGTGCTGCTAATCTATTGGCATGGGGTCCCACCTCTGTACTGTCTTATCGTCACCCCTCACTTAGGATGTAGGAGCTAAATGCAGGATGGGTCCCTGTGTCACCATTTCCTGGAATCTGGTAGTAAGAGAACAGATCCCAGTGCATTTCACACTCCCTCTCAGGTTAGCTTATATTTCATCTTAGACTTCTCTCCACCTTCCAAATGTTGGGGGATGACTGTCCGTTGCATGGCCAGTAGATTCTGCTTGGGGTCCTCTGTGTCAGCCATGGGAATACGCCACTGAGATCTCCCTTCAAGAAAGAGCCTGATGCAAGGTTGGGGTATAGGCTTCAGCTGCCACACCATCAGAACCGATCAGTCCTGGGTTCACACTGGGGTCCCATGTTCCTCAGGCTGCTCTTAGCCAGTGACTCAGCATGGCAGGGATACGAGATCTGGGCCCTTCCTGCCCAATGCTGGACTTCTCTGGTGGGCATTCTTTGTTCTGAGATGCCCCATTGGCCTAGGTAAGACATTCTATGATCTGTGCTGTGGTCAGAGGCTGTTCTTATCCAGTCCTCCATCATCCCTTTCTTCAGACGAGAAACACATCTTGCAGCTCTCCAATTTATGCCTAATCCCTCTCTCCTTTATCCTTTATAAGATAAACTTGGACTTAAAATCCGCCTTGCTGTCTGCATTTTGGAGGATCTAAGCCACCATAGTCTGTAGTATAAAATTTACCATCCTCTTACCTCAACTCAAAGATGCAAGCTGTTTGTACGCCACATCATAAAGCTTGGCCACAGTCTTTTACTGGGGGAAGCAATGACACCACAGCAGTGAAAACAGAGACCAAGTTGATATCTCACTCAATCATACTGCCAGATAGGCAAATTTAGTATATACTGAAATAACCACCAATATATGTAAAGACACATAAACCAAGGTAATTTACAGTTTTGTGTGGAAATGGGAGAAGGAAATAAGAAAGGCAATGGGAGTAAGAAAATATTTCTCACAGTCGGTCAGTGAATGTATGGTCTTGGAGAATCTGTTTCTCTAATGAAACCTAATTGTAAACTGAAGAGTTGCAACAAATAAAGATCAAAATGAATGTCCATAGTCTGAGCCCTGCTTTACTTCAAAATGATGTCATTCTGGCAGTAACAAAAGAAGTGTCAACATTTGAAAGTTATGAAAATTATCCTTGGAACAGGAAACAAAGTAAAAAGTCATATAAAGTAGAGACTAAAGGAAAAATGAATGGAACTGAAGATAAAAAGTAGAGAATGATCCAGTTAGAGTGACTGGTATTTACTTCAAAAGGTACAAAGCAGTTCAGAAATGGGAAAAATATTAAAAGGTATGTATAGGACTATATTTATCATTGGCAAATAGACAAGACTTATCAATGAGATTCCTTTGCCAACTTACCTATGTATCAGTGGTGCTTGGATCCAACCATTAGATACACCATTTCACTGATGGTGACACTTTTCGTGGTGCTACAGGATAACAGAGCAAACAAGGAGGAAGCTCACATTTTAGTACCAAGAAGGGAGCTGAGTGTAATTCTCTGTTTAGTTGTCATTTGTGTTCAACCTTTAACACAATCAGCAGATTAAAACAAAAACAAAAACAAAACCAGGCGGGGGGTAAACTTTAAATTTGGACAACACCAACTGAAATACTATGGGAAAGAGAAGGAAAGATTTTTGAAGGCCAAAAAGGAAAACTTAAAGAAGGATACAGAGAAGGTGCAGAGTACAGGGGTCAGTCTAAGTGCTGATAATAGGAAAACTAGAATGGTATTCACAAGGCAAAAATAGACGATGTGGTCAATGCGCATAGTTAAGGCTTCAGGGAACTGATCCAGGATAAAGTGAGTGTGTCGTGTCCTGTAGCTTACCTACATGTTCTTAATAAAGGTCAAGATGAAAATCTAGAGCAGGAGAGAAAGTCAACAGCACACTCTCTTTAAATCATTCACAACAAAAGAGAGTTGGAATTAGTTGACTAGGATTATGTTCAAAGATAGAACAGGTAGAATTAAGTCAAGAGCCTTATGACCCTTAGGATTAAGAGAATAAGGATGAGCTAAATCCCATTATGACTTTCTGGAAGAAGGGGAACATGAAAGTCTGAAAATGTATAAAGAAAAGAAATATACAGCTCGAAAAAAAAGTACATAGAATATACAATGGCAAATTGAGCTAAGTGAGAACAAAAGCAATTTGAATGTTTACAAGAAATTGATGTGCAATATTTGTGGAAGTTTAGTTGACATCAAATCCTTAAGAAATTCTGAAAATGTTGGGGGGGAAGACACCTGCCTAACAAATTCATTTAATCCAATACACTTTTATTAAGGTTCTACTCTGTAGAGCTGACTCAGTTTTGGGTCCAGACAACAATGAATGAGTCTGCCTTCCTGTCCAAGATGGGCTTATCATATGTGAACACTTGAGGACAGGGAAATGGCTAATGCTCTGTAATGAGGTACATCACCTTTGTATTGTTGCTGCAACCAAGTATCACAAATTTATAGCTTAAGACAACACACGTTGATTATCTTCTAGTTTCAAAGTCCAGAATGGTCCCAATGGGCTACAATCAAGATACTGGCAGGGCTGAGTTTCCCTGAAAGTCATAGGGGAGAATATATTTCCTTCCCTTTTCCGGCATTTATAGCTCACATTCCCTGGCCTCTTTCCACCTTCAAAGGAACAACAGCCATAGTGTTTCTCAGGCTGTGTCCCTCTGCCTTTCTTTCACTTGCCTTTCTTTCTTGCCTTTCTTTCACTTACAAGGACCAAAGGGCCCATACACACAATCCAGGGTAACCGCCCCTGTTTTAAGGTCAGCTAATCAGCAACCTTAATTCTCCCCTGCCATCCAAAAACATATGCATACGATCTGGGAATTAGTACATAGACATCTTTGGAGCCCATTGCTTTACTTAGCACGCAAGAATTGTCAGGATGCAATGAAGTGGGAGGTATTGGTTTATTCAGTAAATACTTATTGACCACAGAGTAGGTGTGCTTGGCATGTTTTTGGCACATCAACATTGTATGCTTTTTCATTCTTCATGTGAACAATGAGAGATTATTGGAAGGTTTTATATGAGGAAGGGTGTGATCAGCTTTGTGTGTCAGAAATCAATTTTTATTTCAATGCAGAAGACATTGGCAATATAGACTGGAGATACACAAGTCAGGAAACTATTGCAGTGAAATAAATGAGGGAGGTAACGTGGGAGCAATCTAGAGAATAAAAAGAAAGTAAAATTGAGAAGTTCAGTTTTGTAAATGCAAGGATGTGTCGAGTTTGATATACCTGTGGGATGTCTAATCAACAGTGTCCAATAGTTGCCTTGATCTTCAAGTTTGGACTAGAAATATAATTTTACTTTAGATTGGTTGCTAACAGAAGAAAAATAGAGAACACCACTCCTTTCTGTGGTCCATCTAGCTTTCCCAAAGGCAGAGTATGGAGACCCTCCTCCACTGTAGTTGCCAATGCAAATTCAAATTTTATGTTTCTCTGTATGTGTTTCGCCCTGGACTTCAAGTTTTTTGTGTCAGTGCTTGCGTCTCCTTTATGTTGGCATTTTTAGCACATAGTATACTATAGATTCAGAGTAGTCCTCTGGACATTTGGTGGAGAAAGAATGCATCCAATACAAGATGGGCCTCTTCTTAAAAACTGAGAATAAACCGATGGTTGATGGAGGGTGGGTGGGAGGGGAAAGTGGGTGATAGCTATTGAGGAGGGCACCTGTTGGGATGAGCACTGGGTGTCGCATGGAAACCAATTTGACAATAAATTTCATATTAAAAAAAAACAAGATGGGGCTCTTCCCCATTTGCCTATCACACAGACTATAAGCCTGGAGTTCTCTTTTGTCCAGCAAGAGAGTGGGCACAGAACTGAATACAAGAGAGGTTAAAGTCTGGGAGGAGACAAGAGCCCCCAACAGGGCTATCCCCATATTTATTGAGCTCACTAGATATTACTCACATGGTGAACGTGAAGAAGACAAGATCTTACACACATGAATGTGAAGAAAATCAGAGAGTAATCACTAACTTGTGGGTGTAAGAAGCAAAGGGTCTGGGGGGCAAGTGGAGTTTGTGATTAAAGTACAATAGTATATTGGCATCAAATGGAAAGTAGTTTCCTACAGGTGATATAACAAGTTACTTGTGATCCCATTACAGCATCTTGCTAGCTCACCTCGGGTGCTTTTGCCCCATGGTGGCAGCCTTCTGCCCTAAGCGGTTTTTCTAGCCTGTTTATGTAAGTAGAACCTATTTGCCTACATTTGCCTACCATTTAAAGGAGAGGTTGAGCAGGGAAAAAGCCAATTAAGGACAGAGTCACAAGAAAATGAATTTTAAAATATCCTGAGAGAGGAGTAACAAAGAAGTAGAGATTGAGTGGTTTCTTTATTAGGTTCCTTTGGAGCTTGTAAAAAGAAAACGCTTCTAATTTGTTTCATGAAAGTGTCCTGAATATCTGGATGTGGTAGGCATTATGTCAAAACTCACATTCTGCAGCCTAGAGTTTATCGGGAAATCAGACAAGATTAGAGGATTTAAAGTCTGGATAGAATTTGGACTCCCGTGAGAAATCCACATTTGGAACATAGGATGATCCCGTAAGCAGGTTAAGTGAATTAAACAGCTATTTGTAGAATAAAATGAAAATAACCATTGATCTTCATTCTTCTGGCATGTAGTTATTTCCTCAAATATATTAAAACCATGTCATGACTGGCCGATGGCACGTTAAATTTTTTTGAATCTGAAGTTTCTAAAACAGCACTAAAGACATTATTATTTAAAGATAAAATTACAGAATCTGTATGTACTCTGGGGGACTGGGTCATTATTTTTGCAGTGGCAGAAATTGTCTGTGAAAAATAAAACTACTCCTGGGGGCATGTTTTCCTTGACCTGTGTGCAGAGGCATAAGGGAGTTGGTGGTCCTAATGAATATTAGTAAGCCGTGGATGAGGCCTGTCTCAGAAGGCTCTCAAAAATGGAAGGCTTTCTTCCTTTTTTATTTTCATTTTTTTTAATGTGTATTCATCTTTGAGAGACAGAGACTGAGCGTGAGTGGGGGAGGGGCAAAGGGAGAGGGAGACACAGAATTGGAAGCAGGCTCCAGGCTCTGAGCTGTCAGCACAGAACCCAACACAGGGCTCAAACTCATGAATTGGGAGATCATGATCTGAGCTGAAGTCGGATGCTCACCGACTGAGCCACCCAGGTGCCCCAAAGGCTTTCTTCTTACTTGGTTTGCCAGGAGAAGAGTGGTCAGGGTTCAACCACCACTGGCTGCTTCTGCAGGTGGATTAACTTGTCCACTCACTCTGGTTAGCCTAGTTACGCCAGAAAGTCATTTTGCTGATTTGTCAAACAACGTCGCTCAGCCCAGCCGAGTTGTTCAATGAGTCTTGAACTTTGTTCACCTACATAAACACAGCCTCTTTTTTACTCCTTTAAGAGGAAAGGAGACACTTATTATAACCTTTTAAACACTTTAACTCCTGTCTCTCTGGAATAAGATGAAGAATGTTTCGCAGTTATGCTCTGGCTCATCCTTTCCTATCCTCTACCAGAGAGATCTAAATAATTCTTTGTGCACTGGAAGGTGTGATGAATCATTATCCTTTGGTGTTCTCATGTTATATAACTTTGTCCTCTGAGTCTTTTTGAGAAGAGTCTCCATGGTGTTTCAATTTTGTGGCAGATGCTGGAAACCAGATTCTAATGGGAGGATCATGTGAAAGAGGGGTTAAAAGACTGGTTTTGGCTCTTAAATTTAGAATGCAAATTGTTAGGTGTGAGTCAATTCAATTTGAGTTAATTTAAGAAACATGTATTGAGTGGCAACTATATGTCAGCCACTCTGCTGTGCCTGGAGGTGCAAAGATGAATAAGATTGTAACTTCCCTCCTTGATTTTAAAGTTTGCTAGGAAAGTCAAGCACATAGAACAATAGAAGCGCAATGAGATAAAAGTTTTCAGAAATGTCCCCATGACACTGTGGAATCCCACAGATCAACCAAAAAGTAATATCTAGTTTAGAAGTTCGAAGAAGATTTTTCCTCTATAATTACATTTATCCCCAAAGAGGACATTCTTCCATGGAAGAAACTTGGTCTGTCACTGGAGGTTTGCAACCTGAGATTAAACTAGAAGGATAGTAAAATGGGAAAGGGGATGGTATCAGGTTAGCTGGGACACTGATAGTCTTTCTAGGGCTGAAATTCAAGTAGTAAATCCCTGTATAAACTCAACAGACTCCTTGATGAGGCTGAACTCACTGCCTCGTAATCTTACTCTCACCCCATTCACCTGCCGTAATACACCTAGTGATCCTTTTCACCAAAGAGGACTTTGAGGTCTAGAGCTTTCTACTCCTGTCACGTTGCCTCCTCTGCTTCTAAGGAGTCTCTGAGTCAAATTCCATCACAGTCAATGTTGTCTGGAAACACCTCCCGTCACTGTCTTCACAATGATGCTACAGTCCACTTCTGGGTATTTACGTGAAGAAAATGAAACCCCTAATTCCAAAAGATACATGCACCCTTATGTTCACTGTAGCATTATTTACAATGGAAATTCCCTAAATGTCCATTGATGGGTGAACGTATGAAGAGAATGTGGTACACGTACATATAATGTAATTTTATTCAGCCATAAAAAGGGAAATCCTGCCATTTGCAAGAATGTGGATGGACTGTCTCTTCGAGATTTCACCTGTGTTCTGCCCAGCTGGTGCCTGTTGGGCTACTTATCTGCTTGAGGAAGTTACTCTCTTTTCGTTTGGCTTACAAACCTGCCACGTACCAATCTGGAGTGGTTCGCCTCTTTCTTGGGTCTCTCCTTCCCATCTGTGTACAGGACCACTGTGCAAACCAACACATAGGAGAGAGAAAAAATGGCCAGACGAAAGAGTAAGAGTTACTACAGTTACTATTTTGTTCTTCCTAAGCCTCATTCTTCTTTTCCTTGTCTTGGCACATTAGCTAGGCCCCCAAAGCCGTGTTGAGTGGTAGCAGTGATAACGGGTATCTTTATCTTCTTTCTGACTTTTGTGGGTACATTTCTAATATTTGCTGTAAGATTTGGATAGAAACCAATTTAACAACGCTCATTTTGTTCTTAGCATGCCACAAATTTTACTTTTTAATCTTGAAAGGGTGCCATTGATGGTGGAGATAATTTGAATATTTATTTCTAAAAACTTAGATTATTGTTTTCACTTAATTTGTTGATGTGATCAATTAATTGATTTCTTAAATTGTTGAATCAGTTTGAATTGTTGGGCTAGGTACTCTTGTTTACAACATTGGTTTCTATTGCAAATGCTGATTTTCATTTTTTAAAAAAACATAATTTTTGCTTCTGTGAGTGAGACTGGCCCATGGTTTTCTTGTGTTACCCAGTTTTGGGATCAGTGTTTTTCCAGAATTATGAAATGAGTTGGGTTACTTTTCTTTTGCTAAACGCTGGAACACTTTGTGTAAAATAGGGATTATTTGTTGCTTGTAGCTTTGATAGAAATTTTAAGTTTATTATTTTGAGAGAGAGAGAGAGAGAGAGAGAGAGACTATGTGTGTAAGCAGGGGAGAGGCAGAGAGAGAGAGAGAATGTCAAGCATACTCCATGCTCTCAGTGCAGAGCCCATGGGTATTGATCTCACAAACTGTGAGATCATGACCTGAGCTGAAATCATGAGCCAGATGCTTAACCGACTGAGCCACCTGGCACACTGGTTTCACACACAAAAAAATTTTTTTTTAATGTTTTTATTTATTTTTGAAACAGAGAGAGAGACAGAGCATGAGTGCGGGAGGAGCAGAGAGAGAGGGAGACAAGAATTCGAAGCAGGCTCTAGGCTCTAAGCTGTCAGCACATAGTCCGATGCAGGGCTCGAACTCACAAACTGTGAGATCATGACCTGAGCCGAAGTCGGAGGCTTAACTGACTGAGCCACCCAGGTGCCCCGATAAAAATTTTTGTAAATCATTTGGGCCTGGTACCTTTTCTTTAGGGAGAGAATCTCTGAATATCATTTACTTTTTCTTTTAACTTTCCGGCTGTGATTATTTTAGCCACAGGTGTATTGAGGGCAGGAAGGTCAGGTATTGTGGCGTTAACAGACCCAACTAATTGCTACAGTGGCCTTGTCCAGTGTTCTATGCTAATTCAGAAAAATTCTTCTCTTCCAGAAATCTCCTATCCCCTCTGCCTTATGTCTTATCACTGCTGTTCTTGAAATCTGAGTGTGCTCCTGTTTTGTGATGTTATCTGTGTGGATAGACCAGGACTCTGGTTGTTGGATTTGAGCTCAGGATATTTTTGGGAGAAATAAGATTTCTCCAGCTTCATAATAGCCATATACGGATGCATTTTTGTCAACGTAATGAATAGCTTGTCTCTCCTCCCTCACCTTATTTGAAATTCTGATAAGTCCCTATAAGGGGTAGAAAGGTGAGCAGGAATGTGGTTTTGATCTGCAAGTAAAGGGGATTGAGGCAGGCAAGAGAAGTCTGGGAGCCTCTGTGCTAAATAATAACAGTGTGTTTAAATAATACATTGATGTTTTAAATTCCAGTGTAATTAACATACAGTGTTAGTTTCAGATGAACATTGATTAAATAAATCTAACATTATTCAATATTCACCATTGTGTCGTCAGCATCTTTTACCATACAACGTTATTATAGAATTATTGGCTGTATTCTTTATGCTGTACTTTTCATCTCTGTGACTTGTTTTCTAACTGGAAGTTGGTACCTCTTAATCCCTTTCTTTTCTTTTAACCCTTCTCCCATCCATCTCCCCTCTGACAACCAACAGTTTGTTTTCTGTATTTGAGAGTCTCTTTGTTTTCTTGTTGGTTTGTTTTATTTTTTAGATTCCACATGTAAGTGAAGTCATGGTATTTGTCTTTTATCTGTCTGACTTGTCTGACTTGTTTCACTCAGCATTGTACCCTCTAGGTCCATCAATATTATCGTACATGGCAAGATCTCATTCTTCTTTATGGCCGAGTAATATTCCATTGTGTGTGTGTGTGTGTGTGTGTGTGTGTGTGTGTGTGTGTGTGTGTGTGTTTATGTTTTGGTTTTATTTGGGTAAAGACCATACAGTGGAATTAATGGATCATATGGTAGTTCTAATTTTAATTTTTTGGGGAAACTCAATGTTGTTCTCCAGAGTGGCTCCACCAGTGTGCATTCCCCCCACCAGTGCACCAGGGTTCCTTTTTCTCCATATCCTCTCTAACACTTGATACTTCTTGTCTTTTTGATACCAGTGATTCTGAGTGGTGTGAGGTGATAGCTCATTGTGGCTTTGCGGTGCGTCCTTGCTTAGTGATGGTGAGCATCTTTTCATGTGTCCATGGGCCATCCTTACGTCTTTTGTGGGAAAATGTCATTCAGGTTCTCTGCCTATTTTTAATCAAATTTTATTGTTTACTTATTTTAACGGTTATTGGTCTACTCAGCTTTTTAAACTTTATTAACTGATTTTAGTAAATACTTTTCCTAGAACAAGGAATTTGATATATTTTTCATATTAACATAAAGTGATAGCATTTTTTGGATTGTACAATTTCTTCTTGGTTACTTTCCATTTTTCCCATCTTAATATTATTTGTCTTGTTTTACCCTTGATATTACTTCTCAGAGATTTGTCTATTTTATTTGATATTTTAAAGATTCTATTTTTTTGTTCTTCTGATCTTATGCATTGCTTTCCTGTTTCAAGTTATTTCTGTGGTTTTT